>NC_134402.1:317164587-317464587 GCF_038048845.1 Mixophyes fleayi
CACTTGGGAGTGCTACAAATTATTTTTTAAATCTGCTGACAGATAGTACTTTTGACAGCCAGAAATATCAATGCAAAATAATGGGGGACACCCCAAAAGCACTTGGGAGTGCTACATATTATTTTTTAAATCTGCCGACAGATAGTACTTTTGACAGCCAGAAATATTAATGCAAAAGAATGGGGGACACCCCAAAAGCACTTGGGAGTGCTACATATTATTTTTTAAATCTGCCGACAGATAGTACTTTTGACAGCCAGAAATATTAATGCAAAATAATGGGGGACACCCCAAAAGCACTTGGGAGTGCTACAAATTATTTTTTAACTCTGCTGACAGATAGTACTTTTGACAGCCAGAAATATTAATGCAAATCCTCTATCCTCTCTTCTTCTCTCTCGATTGTAAGCAGAATTGGAATCAGAATTGTTTTGTCTGTCCCTGCTCTAATCAGCCTGTGACTACAACCTGCTCTCTCCCTCTGTCAAATGGCGATGGATTGCTGTGGAGGCAGGTATTTATAATTTTCAAGTATCGCGAGAACCGAGATCCGATGACGTCACGATGATGTTCGGCCTCGATTTGGATCGGCTCGGTACTCAGATAGCCAAAGTTCGGGTGGGTTCGGTTCTCGGGAAACCGAGCCCGCCCATCTCTAGTAAATAGTAATCACTAAAAGATGAGAGCTGCAGGTGGAAAAGGCTTTCTGTCTTCCTATGGATGATCAAATTCTAAGGAGTTTATATATAATGCACATGTAAGACAGAATTATTACAATAACAGTTAATAGTGTTATGACTGCACTGAACACACCTGCTTACCAGTTGTATCAATGTTGTGTCTGCATATTTAAGTGCCATTAAGGGAGTAAAGCCACAATAAAAGTGATCATCATCACCATCATCACCATTTATTTATATAGCGTCACTGATTCCGCAGCGCTGTACAGAGAACTCATTCACATCAGTCCCTGCCCCTTTGGAGCTTACAGTCTAAATTCCCTAACATACACATCATTGCTGATCAATGACAGTAACCCCACAAAATTGTAATTTACCTAATGATATTGATATGCTTATAACAGATATAAAAGAAATGATCCAAAACACAATAATCAGATGGAAACAAAGCAAGTTGTCAATAAGGGCAGAGTATCTTAATGACTTAGCAATGGCCAAATATCTGTCATAGGACATTAGTGCAAAAGGCAAACACTCCATTACTCCAACAGTTCCAAATATATTTAGCTGGGTCATACAACCAAGAACAGAAATAGTTCCTCTATCCAACAACAAATCATACAGTATCTTAGGAACTATATTTGTAACATATTGTATTTCACATAAAGCCAAAATGCTTATTAAAAAGTACATGGGTGTTTGGAGGTGAACACAGGTAATTACCAAGACACTGATCAGGCTGTTCTCTAAGCAGGTGATAACGTAAGTGATCAGCAAAAAACAGAAAAATGGAATTTTAAATACATGTAGATTCTGGAATCCAATAATCAGTATTTCATTCACAACTGTACAATTTTCTTTCTGCAATGTCTGTATAAAAGAAACAGATAAATAGAGTCAAATACATTGTCAACCTAGTCAATAAACTTGTACCCAAATTAACCTTTCAGAAACATTATGATGATCTGCATAGTATATCAAGGTTGAGTGGATTCAGCTGCTTGCTAAAGGCAGCAGAGATCTCATGTGATATAAGTGGATTGTTCTCTATGGGGAAGTATACATGGAATGCTATAAGGGATATTGACATCAGGAAATTGCTCAAAGGTGTATATTCTTTTGGTCAATTTATTTTTCAACTTTCTTTGTATATCCCATAGAGGGTAATTCACTGTATTCTGCTGTGTTCAGTGTATAATTGAATGCAGCAAAAGATTAGCACAACATGAACACCATCAGTATGCAGCCTAATGCTTCTGGACAAAATAAAGAGGCGCATGTACAGACTTATAGAGGTTATTTACGTTAGCTAACCCCTTATTAATCAATCCTGCCCCTGTTACCTTAATTGTAAGAACAACATTAGAGCTCTATTGAATCACTACAGATGGGTTACAGGAACAATCAATAGAAATACTAGTAGGTTTATACTCTGATTAAGATAGCAGGGTGGGACCACCCTATATGCTTATTGATTATGAAGAGATTGAGTCCCTTTGCTGAAAGGAGAGGTGATTGGAGCTATTATTATACATTGTGCACAGCTCTATAGCAACTAAGTCACCACCAACCTATTAATATATGATATTTTTCTGGCTTGTGAGACAGTTAATGCAATAGTCTATGAATGTTTATATATGTTTGCTACAAATTTGATGCTGTTTTTAAGGTCTCTTTTTGGAACTTTTAAAAAGTATCAGATTTATTTTCCTTAAGATAAACCCAGCATGGAGAAAGCCTCCATGGGCAAACAAAGGATTTCTTGAGGGGTGTTTCCATTCCACACTGCCAGAGTGTATCAAAGGGGCGTGGTTATTTGAGACAGCGCTAGGCTGCTCTCCAACTCTTCCCATCCCCTTCAAATGCACGTGCAATGGCTGATTCTTGTGGGGCAGTCCCAATTTTATGTGACTGTACCGCTCATTAAGGACTGCAAGGAGTCTAGATGTATGTCTTGCATCACACTGTACTGCTTATTAAGGGTGAACTGGTTGCATCGAACTGTAGTGCATGTTGTTTGCACTTAATAAGCAGTACAATGTAAAGAGAGACTTACATCCCAACTATCATTGCAGACCTGACTGAACGGGATAGTTACACGAAATCAGGACTTAAATGTTATTATGAATCAGTCCTTTCTGCGCTGAGATCCCCCAAAAAACTAACAGCACAATAGCAAATATAAAATATAAAATAAATGAATACTTATATTGAATGATGGAGCGATATATCGTTGCTTTTTTGCTATTTTTCTCTCCAATGTTGATGTACATATAAATGGAAAGAAAAGAAATAACAACAAATAGCGTAATTCTGTATGATATTAAGTAATATCAAAATATCATACAATAATGCACAAATGTCTGGCAAATGGTTAAAAACCGGAATCAACCTTCACCAAGAAATGTAATTAGATAAGTGAACATTCCACCATGTAAAATTCTTTATCTTCATATGTTGTGGGAGATTTCCCGCAGGGGGTACTAATTACACCATATATTCTTTAGTGATAGCACTTCAAAAATAATGGGTGAATTCGTCAAGACCATTTAGGTCTCCTATCCCAACTAGCCCTGACGTTAAATCAATAGCACCTATGTTTACAGGTCTCCCTACTCGAAAACCAGCTCAACATTAAATTAATAGTATTCACATTTAATAAATAGATCTATTTTTTCCTACCAGCCCCAACATTAAATAAATAGCATTCATATTTAATAAATAGACCTATTACCTGTCTACCACCACTGGTATTGAATTAGTATCATCAACATTTAATAAATAGACCTATTTTCCCCAATTATTACAACATTAAATTAATAGCATTCAGAATTAATAAACATACCTATTTCCCCTATTATGTCCTGACATTAAATTAGCGGTACTCACATTTAATAAATACACCTATTTGTCACTAAACAGCTCCAGTTCTAAATAATTACTATTCCAATTTAATAATTAAACCTATTTCCCCCCAAATTGTTCCAATATTAAATAATTAGTATTCACATTTGATAAATATCCCTTCTTCTCCCTAAACTCACAATAAATTAATGAGCCACAAGCCAGCCTGGCATTAATTAAATAATGTCATCACACCATCCTAAATTAATACTCATTATTATGACCCCATATTAAATTAAATAATTTTTACCATGAAACAAATTGCCCCCCACCAATAAATTAACATTTTCCACCCACTATTAAATGATTATCACCAACCATCATCATTAAACTAATACCCAGCCTCCACCCTTTGTCACTCACCGGACTGTGAGTGCTTCTTCCCGGACATTTAGGAACCGTGGCCGTCCTCCATCCTGAGGGACTGCGCATGCGCAGCCCTTTCTATTCCTCCAGTGTATGTTCCTTTAACTTAATTGGCAGATCAGGCAACCTCCCTATATTAAGCACCTGTGGTCAACACCACGTTGCCTGATCTTGGAGTCTCATTCCCCATGAGTCTCTGAAGGTGTTCCTGTGTTTCCTCGTTTATTCAGCCCAGCTGATTCCTGTGGTTTCCAAACCACTTCTACCTCTGTGGTTTCCAAACCACTTCTACTACTGTGGTTCCCATACCACTTCTACCATCTACTGCATCATCGTGACTGTGAGCTGATTCCTATCCGCTGCCTCCGTGCACTACAGTCTTCTAACCACTTCAACTCTACCTTGTATCATTGGGACTGTTAGCTGATGCCTATCCGCTGCCTCCGTGCACTACAGTCTTTCATTCACATCCACTCACCTGTTCATGATTGTGACTGCCAGCTGATTCCTATCCGCTGCCTCCGTGCACTACAGGCTTCAACCTGCAACTCGTCTGTGTTTCATCATCGTGACTGCTAGCTGATTCCTATCCGCTGCCTCCGTGCACTACAGTCTTCAACCTGCAACTCGTCTGTGTTTCATCATCGTGACTGCTAGCTGATTCCTATCCGCTGCCTCCGTGCACTACAGTCTTCAACCTGCAACCCGTCTGTGTTTCATCGTGACTGTTTAGCTGATTCCTATCCGCCGCCTCTGTGCGCTTCAGTCTTCAGTCCTTGTCAACTCTCCCGTGTTTCCTGGAGTCTGCTGCCACTATTGCTACTCGCTACTCTCCGTGATCAACTGTTTCAGTTCAACTCTGCTCTGGTGTCCCATCGTTACTGCACCTGCTGGTTGCTATTGGCTACCTCCGTGTTCCCGCAGAGACCCGCTGCTGTTACTTCTCAGCGCTACGCATCCATCTACTGCTGATCCACTCTCCACGCCTTCCTGGGTTCCCTGCTGGTCTACCTACCTGTGCGCTGCACCTGCTAGACTACCGCTTCACCCATCCAGGGACTTTGCATCCTGCCGGCCTCCTGCCGTTCAGGTATCTCTGCACTTCTGTCTGACTGCCTTCTCCTGAACCACGGTATGCATACTTCCCATTGACTGTGCTGTGTATTGCATACCTTGCTGGACTGTGTTGGTTCTCCTCTGGAGTGTACTATCCGCTGAGTCTATTGCCATCATTGACTGTGTTATCTCATGCTGGATTACTTCAAGAGACTTTCTATATTGGCAGTGTTGTTCAGTCATTGATACATTTATATTGTGCATATTACTGTGGATCAAAGTCAAGGTGCCCGTGTATATATTGTGTTGCAGTCTCTCCCCGTGCACCTCCTCACATATATATTCAGTGGTACAACTTGCTAGTGGCAGACCACTGACCCCTGTTCCAGTTTCCCCTGCTCCAGTATCCTCTCACATAGCAGTGGTACAACTTGCTACCGCAGACCACTGACTCCCCGGATACCTCCACTTGGATTCCATTCCTTCACTCAGACAGCGGTACAACTTGCTATCCGCAGACCGCTGGCTCTCATCACCTCCTCGTTTCTGTTGGACATTCCTCCTCACTATAGCAGTGGTACAACTTGCTACCGCAGACCACTGACTACCTTCACGTGTCCTTTGTCCATACAGTTCCTCGTGTATTACTACCTCCATATTGCCAGTGCTGCTAGTCATAGACTTTCCTGAGCATCTCATCATCTGCTATTTCCTGTTCCGTGATCACCCTGCTACCAGAGTACCATATTACCACCTATATTGCTCTGGTAAGCCTATCACCTGGTGATCCCTGGGTAAAGACTCCTAGTGCCCGTGACACCCTTATTACAGTAGGAGCCCTCCCCAACCGCACCTTCTTCTATCTGCATCTGTACATTTCACAGGTGAACTGTTCTGTCTAGTGCTCCTATTTCCTGCACTTTGACATGCTAACATCTTCCTAATTTTGAGATATTTACATTGAATTGTATTTAGGTAAAAACATTTATGTTTGAATCAGGTAAACCACAGATTATTTTTAAGGGAAAATCAAAGAAATTTTGTTTATAACTATATGTATACTATAAACATGTATTTATGTTTTCAAACAAGTATGTATAGTTGCATTTATTTTTCAAATAAATGATTTGCAATACGTATTGCATTTTTTGTATTTCCATTATGTTTTCTTCTAAAATGCCTCCTAAAATGAAACAGCAAAACTTTTCTCTCCAGCCTAGTGTATGACGGTAGATATATCAAATGTGTTTTATTGTGTACTGGTTGCTGGTATGTAGACAGTGTTCATATTATATATACACACACACACACATATATATATATATATATATATATATATATATATATATATATATATTGTTGGGTGAAAGAATGGCTTGTCTCATTTTTTTTCGTAGTGTACAAAAGTTTCTTGGATGCTACAAGAAGTACATGCTGTTGTTGTACACACACAGAATAAGCAGACAGGAAGCAAATGTAAAGGGTGAAGGTGCAGACAGCACAAAATAAAACAAGTTATGGACAAAACATTTTAAATGAAAGTTGCCCAGCACAAATAACACAAGTCACACCAAATACTGCAAACAGGCTACACAAGTGCAGAGGTGTAAACTAGAAATTTTCAAAACTATTCCGTGGAATATTTGCATCATTCCTGATTTTGATCAAGAATTTTGTATGTTTACCTGCCAGAAATGGACCTGAAGTATTCCATGTAGTATTCTCCTCACATCATTTTTGTTCCACCCTCACATTTCCTATCATTTTTGTTCTGCCCAAAGGTTTTCCTTTATAACAACACAACCACAGCACAGAACAGAATGAACTGGCCCCATTGTATGCACCAATGACAATAGCGCCTCAGCTCTAGTCACTAATTTCGGGAAAGGTTGTCTGGTTGTTTAACTTTGATACAACTTCCACAAATTGGTTTATCAGGATTATTTACACACATTCCTGTTACCACCCCATTCAGAAGTTTCTGCACATTATAGTAGTCTAGTCCATTCTATAATTGTCCGCCAAATTCAAGACTGACTTGTTGTGTTTATCACAGTTGCTTTCGGCGCCATTTTGTGCTTTCAGTCTGCGACCCGGGGCCTTAAGTTCCATTTTGTGACAAAAGAATCACTTATATTTTTGTCTTTTAGGTTTAGTGTTCTTAGTGAGCAAAGCTAAGTTTGAGCGTTAGTGTTCACAGGTAATCCACTCCTGGAATTGTAACAATTTCGGCCTCACAACCTCACGTAGTTAAGTTGGTAGCACATGACTCCAATGTTACTACAAGAAAAACAAATTCAGGGTTCAGGTTCTATAACATATCCTTGGTGCCCTCTTTGTCATCCACTTGGGCTCCAACGGACATTAATTGCTGTGAAACAAATACAATTTTATCGATCCATTCATTCATGTCTTCACACTCACTCAACTTGGTATCATGCAAAGTGCGCATCAGGTTCATCCTTCTCATGAGACCCTTACTTCATAGACTGTCAGCAGGGCAAGCCACATGTCTTTTGCTGATTCCTTCCCTTTTATGATTGAAAAAACATGCTGTTTTAGAGCTAAGCCAATGGTTCCTATCCACATCGCCGAGATTTGGGTTGTCATCTGGGCCACTTTCTCATGTTTCAGCTGCATCTCCATAGCAAATTTCCAAATGGAAGAGTTCTCTGAGCCTTTCAATTTTATGAAGCCCATGCTTGCACTTCTAGAATAAATTTGTATCTCAATTCAAATAAAGGGCTTTGCTGTACTTGCAGTTTCCTCTTATTTGAAGTTGCGTCTCCTGTTCAACAAGTTTCTCATACTTGGTGTGCTGGGCCCATGACTTATTGGCAGATGCCTGCTTGTAATAGGTGTCAACAGAATGTGAGTAAGGATGTTAGTCCACAATTTATCAACTTAACCAGGTTGTTGGTTTATTGGAACACAGGTTGTTTTATCTTGCAGCAAACAGTTTTTGGAACAAGGCATTTGTAATGTTAGATAAAGGATCTATGTACTGCACGTCCATGCAGTACTGTAATCTTTGTCATACACAGCATAGATTCACAGAGAATAGAAAACACATACCTAGTACAGGAAGGAAAGTCCCTGCGCATGCACAGTTGGCGAAAGGGACCCGGCAACACCTCACTTCCGCCACAGTCTACCAGAGCACCGCATACAGCTACAACACTGATCTTACACCATGGCGTAATTGGCAATTACTAGTGATGATACCTGTGTATGCATGCTAAAACATGTGTTTGCAATCAGGATTAAGTATAAAAATGTGTTTTTTGTACAGTAGGCATTAATAACATCCTAAACTATTTTTTTACTGTTTTGTCATTAATGACTATATTAATAACAGGAGACATTTACTAAATATTTTTTCTGTGCGTTCTTTTGTGACTTGATATCTCACATACATTATGTAATGGGTGTATCCTGCAGTGTCTTGTCTGTTAGAGCAGAGCAGATCTAAACTAGTACTCCTTAACAGACATCTCTTCAGGTCCGCTCCTTGTTGAATACAGATGTGCATATATCCGATGTACATGCATTTTTAAAAAAACACACATTGCGTTCGCTTTGCGTTTTTTTGATGAATGAGGTCTCTGTCATTTTTATATGATCATCCTCCAAGTACCTTTGGCTTAGTTTGCAGTATGTAATTGTATTTTGGATTTTGCTTTACTGTTAAAGCAAAATGTAAAAAAAAAGACTTGATACAACAAAAAAAACAAGTGAGAAGAGAAATGGAAATATGAAAGTGGATGAAACCTGAAGGAGAGGACCCAAGGTGATGATCGTCCTCTATATGAATCACAGTTCATTCATTTTTTTGCTACATTTTCATGAAAACTACATTTTTAGAGATCCTTCTTCAGTCCTTAATTTTTGGGCTATCATAAAATCCATATTTATTCAAATTTAAAATACATTAAGGCTATATGCACAGAACAGAACAGAATTGTGTTAATACAGATATTTGGGAATCATAGATTAGCTTTGAAAATATAATATATTTTGATCACAAATTCAAAATAACAGTCAAAAAAGATTTTGATATCTTTCATCTTTATTTTCAGTACCCTGTGGGTGTTCTTATTTCTCAATGTGTATATTATAGGGTTTAACAGTGGAGTTACCATTATATTTATGAAAGAGTAACTTTTGTCTTGGGTTAATATTGAATTTACTGGTAACACATATACACTTACAAGTATCCCCATGTTGGTAAGAACCACAAGAAGATGAGAGCTACAGGTAGAAAAGGCTTTTTTCTTTGCAGTGGTTGATGATATCCTGAGAATAGAATATATAATAAATATGTAGGATAAAATAGTAAATAGAGAAGGCAACAACAATAAAAAATCACTAATTATAGCAGCAATGACGTGTACAAGTGTTATGTCTGAATTTGAAAGTTCTATTAAGGGAGGAAAATCACAATGAAAATGGTGAATTATATTTTGCCCACAATATTTCAGCTGACTTAGCAGTATTGACATTATAAGAGCAAGTATAATGCAAAGTACATAGAACTCAAGAACCAAAAATATACAAAAGATGTTGTTTATGAGAATAGAATAACGCAATGTCTTTGAAATGGCCAGGTATCTATCATAAGACATTAGTGCATAATAAAACAAATTGTATTTCCACTTGTTGCATAAAATTGTAACTGTATGATGCATCCAGTGAGTGTGATAGTTGCCTTCTGTACCAAAATGTCATGTAGCATCTTTGGAACTAAATTTGTAATAAGTATTATTTCACAAAAACACAACTTTTGAGAATGATGTACATGGGTGTTTGGAGGTAGAGACTGGTCGATACCAATGTAATGATTACAAAATGTTCTAAGCAAGTCATTACATAGATAATCAGGGAAATGGTGAAAGTATTCCAAAATTGAGAACATTGCTGAATCCAGTTATCAGAAATTCAGAGACAACTGTGCAATTTTCTATTGCCTGCAAATAGAGAAATCAATTTTATATTTAAAAAATAAGCGAAAGCAGCTTTTTAAAATAATAAACCTTAAGGGTCCATCTTTACTATTTAAAATATTTGGGTGGAAGCAATAATATTTTTCTGTGTGGGAGATTCATTGAATGATCATTCTCTATTTTATTCATAAAATGATTCATACTGTAACTCACACAGTCCTAGAAAATTAGGTGTAAACATGGTGAGACAGATTAATAAATCCCAAACTATTTTGTCTATTTCTCTTACTTATATGTGAAATACCTGCTCACAGGGTTTATGTTAGGATAAAGAGGGGACTGATTTTTGTGTACATTTTAACTGATTTTGGAGTTTTTACAATTGTTTAATCAATTAAATTATTTTGTTTATGTAACAAAATAACCAAATTTTATACTAAGGGCTTACGCTATGATATCTTAATTTTAGAGCAGTAACTTAAAGGATATGATAGAATCTTTTCATTAAGAAAAAGTTAATACAGAATTGTACTGTAATCAGAAAACATATCCACTATAGCGCACTACGCATTAGACTGATACATTTAATATAGCTCATTTTGGGTGTAGTGAATACATGAGTTCAAATTCACTTCTTACCGACATTCTGTAGCTCAGGTACTTGCAGCTACATTCACCCAACATTAATTCTATCTGAATTCCTAGAAAAAATGTTAACAATAATTACTCAGAATCAGAATATTCCCTTTTCAAAACAACGGACAGGAAATTGAAGAAGTCATTAACATTAACCATTTAACTGCAATAAATAAAAGGAAGCAATAAAAGCTAGTTTTACAGCGGCGGACAAGTGAATAAAACTTGTCTAATCTTTTATATTTGTAAACTTATTTTTATTACGTTTGTGACATGATTACTTATCACAATGATAATAACAAAACACACTAAAATATATCAAGATATACAGACAAAAATAAAGTTTGCTTTATACTTATTTTACATGACTATATAATATATAGACTCTTCTTGTCTACTGTACATATGACTTTACAGTAGAAGAAGAAAATAATTGTAGGCTGCAAACTTGCAATACATTAGTGATTGTTCAAAAAGCATTTGCTTAAATTAGACTGATAAAAAACAAGTATATTAATTACTGCTATCTTGCTGTGTGTTGCACAACACTTTCTTGTTAGCACAGTGCTGTTACGTAAGATATGCAGTGTTGTATGTGCAAAACTTTCAATTTGAAGTGTAAAATTCATATTTATTCCAAACATGAATTTAATTAATAAAGTCTATATTTTGCTAAGCATCTGCAATAAAAAAGGTCCTGCATGTGAAGGGAAACTAGCTAACTTTAGTACAAGCAGACTAGTCCCCTTCGCTGAAAGCAGTACAATGGCAAAGTCAGTGTAGTACAATTATGGGAAAATGAAAAGTGGTAAATGAGGACGTTTCCATTTTTTTGTATTTTAAAGAGTATGGAAATACAGAACGGTAAAGGGTCATCAATTCTGAATATCACTGACCATAGTTAAGACTATTCATTATATGCTTAAGGAGTGGTGTTGTGACAAAAGAAGGCATTAATTTCAATCAGCGCCACATTTTTTACATAAATAGGGACTGCCATCAACATACTTTTTATGATTATGATTACACCCTAAAGTTGTTACCAGATATGCTTGGTTTTATTATTTTTAGCCAAATGCTTTATTTGAATGTACAGTATTTTGAACCAAGGACTTTTTTCTTTCGAAAAAAAATCACTGTGGAACTACTGCACCCAGCAATAAACTAATTACCTAAACAATGCTTTTGCCTAGTTAATAGTAATTTCACTGTTCACCAGGGGGGGCGGGGGTCTACTGCCTATGAACAATGGCCTGCTAATTGCATCTCCTGCCATAGCAAACTGTAAGGGGATTCTCCAGTCTGGATGATGACTTGCATATGCCAATGCAACATTTAGTTTTCAATAGCAAAAATGTGTTCTCACTCATGTACTGTACACAGGGGTTGCAGGTGGAACATTTGTATTTATACTTTACTGGATATACTGCATAGCATATGTGTTTACAGGTTATCCTACTTAAATATATGCATACAACCACACAAAAGGCTAAGCACTATACCTTTTCCATCAATAGCGGGCCTAGATTTTATTTAGGGGGGGCAATTTAGTCCCTGCCACCTTGTTATGTATGTAGTGTGCCTCTGTAACAGGGGAGAGGGGATTGTCCCACCCCCTTGATCCACCACTGTTTTCCATAATTAATCAGAAGTGACTCATCTCTACACCATTGTCGGCTTCCAAGCATAGCAGACAAAATTGAAGCATTAGCAGCCAGGCTCTCCATAGCTAAAAGTAAATTAGCAGCTTGCAAAAGCACAAATAAAGGAAGAGAAGTGCAGCCCCAGTCTCCTAATCTCCAATTATTTATAAGGTAAACAAAGAGATGGTGCAATCAAAGACTAGGACACTGCAGTGGGCCAAGTTGCCTTGAAAAGGAAGCTTCCACACCTGCAAGGGGGATTTCACCACATGGGGATGGCATACTGGTATTGAGACTACAGTTTCTGCCCGTCTCACAGGGAGGGACAATCATGCCACTTTGTGGACTACCAGTACTGCCATTATCCTGAGCTGTCTTCAGGTCTTGTGGAGCTGTGTGTCCACCAAAAGTGGAGTGACATTGACCATGGACTACTGCCTTGCATATATATACCATCATCATTTCATCATCATCATTTATTTATATAGCGCCACTAATTCCACAGCGCTGTACAGAGAACTCACTCACATCAGTCCCTGCCCCATTGGGGCTTACAGTCTAAATTCCCTAACACACACACACACACAGACAGACAGACAGACAGACTAGGGTCAATTTGTTAGCAGCCAATTAACCTACCAGTATGTTTTTGGAGTGTGGGAGGAAACCGGAGCACCCGGAGGAAACCCACGCAAACACGGGGAGAACATACAAACTCCTCACAGATAAGGCCATGGTCGGGAATTGAACTCATGACCCCAGTGCTGTAAGGCAGATGTGCTAACCACTACGCCACCGTTTAATACCGTTTTATACTTTAAAGGAGAAGACTATTATTTCTCAGGAGAAGCCTAGATGGACAAACCCCCCACATGTGTAGCTAGGAGACTGGTGTGGTATTTACATTAAGTCGTAAATGTTGGCTTTACAAGACTATAAAGTGTATCATTGCAGTTAATTCCTATATATTGTTATTGCTTTTTGGTGGTAACCTTTTATTAAAATTCACCTACATGATATACTTCATTGGATATTTACATAGATGATTCTGAAGTTTGTGTGGGTACCGGGCTGCTGGGTGGCACAGAACAGTAACTAAGATAGGATATGATATTTGATGGCACATGGTTGGGTGTAGGCATAAGAACATCAGTCTTCACTTCTCCTTTGCAAAGCTCTTCTTCTCCACAAAACAAGTTCTACCTGTCGTACATGACCCTTAGCAATGGCAATTATGAAGGTATGTTTCAAAATATTCTGAATGCTAGCTTATATGTATCCAATATATGACCACTTACAATTAAGTATTTAGTGAAAATTACTTTAAATGAATAAATACAAGGCCAAACATTTTACACCAAACTTATTTAATATTTTCAAAACATCATTACAAACCAAACTATACAATTATATTTAGAACAAAATAAATAAACAACAGGGGCTTACATATGTATTCAACCCCCTAAAAAGTCAACAGTATTGTTGCTATTACAAATGACACTTACAGTCATGTAACTTAACTTAGGTTCATTTAACAAAAAGAACTAAAACAAACAAATACTGAGTTAGTTATTAAAGTCTGTACATTTTTGGCAGAGATATTTCTTTTTTGTTGTAATGTATGCATCACTTTTCTGTAGTCCAACACAGTGCAAATAAAACCACAATTTACAACTCGAGCATTCTATCATCATTTCTTTGGGTTTGTGAATTTTGCACAAGCAAAATTTTGACAGTTGTATTTTTTTGGAATACGTTTTTGGAATCTGGTTTAATATCTCATGAGGAAACAATTTTTTTGTTTTTCAATGGAGTCTATTAAATGTTTACTCATCATATTCTGGTCAAAGCAAATGGTGTTTAAGTTAACACCACTAGCCAGAGATTCTGCGCCCCCTGCACACCAGCACCCTCCTCACATGTCCTCCCTGCACACCAGCGCTCCCCTCACATCCAGCCTGCAATTCAGTGTTTCCCCTCAAATTCCCCCTCTGCAAACCAGTGTTTCCTCTCACATGCCCCCCTGAACACTCCGCTTTAATATGCGGTGGGGTCAGGGCCGGTGCTAGGGTCTGTGGCGCCCTAGGCACATTTTCAAAATCGGCGCCCCCACCCTGCACTCTTACAAAATAGTGTGTAAGTGTGCAGGGTGGGAGCGCCGATTTTGAAAATGTGCGTCTTTTCTTACCTTAACTTGCCTCCTCTATGCTCCGTCTGCTCCCCTCCACTCACTGACACTGTCGGGCCGTGATGATGATGTCACGCCCGACAGTCAGTCAGTGAGTGGAGGGGAGGAGACGGAGCAGAGAGGCGGCGGTGGCAGTGGCAGATCCAGGGGGGGCGATCGGGACGATCGCCCCCCCTAGCAGGGGCTTGCTGCTGACGGCTGCACACTGTGCAGGTCCGTTCAGCATTGACAGTGTGCTGCCCGGCTGCTCTGATTGTGTTTTAAACACAATCAGAGCAGCGGGGCAGCACACTGTCACTGCCAAGCGGACCTTCACATACTGTGCAGCCGCCGGCAGCCTTAGAAATTAGAAAGGGGGCGGGGCCTAAATCGCCCCCCCTAAAATCACCCCGGGTAGAGCAGTTTCCTAGATCCGCCCCTGGGCGGTGGTGAGCAATAGTCCCTTCCCCCCTCCCTGTGGATGTGTCTGAAGCTGTGCGGCGGCCGTGAAAGTTATGGTCAGCGGTCGCCGCACAGTTTTAAAGGAATTTTTAATCTGTGGCACCCTCCAGAGCCCGGCGCCCTAGGCAACTGCCTAACCTTGCCTAATGGGAGCGCCGGGCCTGGGTGGGGTATGCATCAACATGACCTCTGATTTGGAAAAGTTACTCTTGTAGAAAGAAAAGCCACCATATATCTCTATCAAATTATATGTGGCAGGGATAGAGGTGTGGGGATGTGTGAGAAGTAGGAGAATGTGTTAAAGTTAAATAATTGGATGAAGGTGGTAATCGATTTTTTTCTGTACACTAGAATCAATAGCGATGCGATCTATATTATCTGCGTAAGAACCTTTTATTAAGCTTAAAGATTACTAACCTTTTTATATAAAATAAAGTGGTAAAGAGGATAAAATATGTTTCCAACTTACAAATTACATTGTGTTTGGTATCACTCTGTTCGCAATTGCATGAGAACATTTCCGGTATTATTTGTGCAGCGTTCGCACTCAGCGAACGCTAATTATAAATAACATCACTTTTTCATACACTAAATGTCCAGCTCACAGGGATCATAAAAAACAGTTTATACAGGTCTAGAGGAGGGACACTGAAGAAGGACAGCTGGCAGTTTCAAGGAACAATGACCAGAAGAATCCATGAATGCTGTACCGAGTTCTTGGGAGGTCATGACCTGTCAGCCTATGAATGAAGACCTTAATACTGTAACTGTTTATCTCTGTGATGTCTCTGCTTTTTACAGTTGTACAGTGTATAAAATGTTTAGCCCTGGCTTTGGACCCCAGAGCGTTCTGATAAAAGCTTGTGCTAGTACTTTCAGGCGCATCCTTATGCATACTAAACTTTGTCTTGTACTCTGTTTGCGAATAAAACCTATGTGCTTTGGAACCACAGTGATCGCATCGAAGAATGTTTATTTTAAATGATAGTTACCGATGTAGCAAATATCATCCGCAAACATTTAATTTGTTGGCCACCCACCTGCATCCCCTGAACCAACTGTGAGCTTCTGACCAATGCAGCAAGAAATATTGCAAGGGGGAAGACCAAAGATGATAGCATCAACCTTGTCTGGTCCCGTAAGATATAGTGAATGCATCAGATGGAGTGTAATTTACCATCACCCTAGCCAAAGGAGAGGCATAGAGAGCTGCAATGCCAGTAAGGAATTCACCAAAGGCTTTCAGCATCTGAAACATACTGTATTGCATTTAAGATATTCTATCAAATGCCTTCTCTGCTTCCAGGGATAGGATCCGTATGATGTCTATAGCTCTCCTGGTGTTATCTTTGGGCTAATGCCCTGGAACTAATCTGACTTTGTCATATTGAATCAGTTCTGGGTGGACTCTATTTAAGCGGTTAGCCAGGATCTTAGCATACAGTTTAAGGTCAGTATTAAGCAATGAGATGGGTCTATAACTCCCACAAACATGGGGGTCCTTTACCTCTTTATGTATAACCACTATCCTGGCTTTCAATGTAATTTGGGGAACGAGTCTCTCTGAAGCACAGCGTTAAACATGGAGTGAAGGTAAGGGACCAAAATGTTTGCATATATTTTTATAATAGGCTGTGAAGAAGCCATCTCGGCATGGGGACTTAGCTGTTTTCTGATCCTTAATAACTTGTGTAATCTCTTCTATAGAGATTTTGTGATTAAGTTGATTAAGTTGTTGTTGGATAATATGGGGATACCTGCTTTACTGAGGAAATTATGAATGACAGTTCTGGGTGGGGAGTTTCAGTCTGACTAATTGTTATAGGGTTATAAGAAAGTTCACCTTTGGAGTTTCTAATCGCCAATATATTATTATGAGATTTTTTCACCATCAGTAACATACATTGTAACATAGTTGATGAAGTTAAAAAAAAGACACCACCAGTCCATCAAGTTCAACCTATTCTGGGTCTCCTGCGATCCCCCTCTTATATTTGAAATTGATCCAGATGAAGCAACCGCCAATCTGTTTTAATCTGAAAAAATCGTTCCTGACCCAACATTACAGTCCTATTTTTTTCCTGGATCGACTACTAACCTTCACTTTAATTAACATTCGTAACACTGGATACCCTTTTCCGCTAAAAATTTGTCTAACCCTTTCTTAAACATGTCAATTAAATCTGCTATCACAACTTCCCTGGCAGTGAATTCCATTTCTTGACTGCCCTTACTGTAAAGAACCCCTTCCTTTGCTGGTTGTGAAACTTCCTCTCCTCTAACCTTAGGGGTTGGCCTTGTGTCCTGAGTACAGACCTTGGGGTAAAAAGTTCCCATGAAAGTTCTCTGTATTGACCCTTAATGTATTTGTACATAGTAATCATATCCCCTCTTAGACACCTTTTTTTCTAAAGTAAACATGCCTAAACTGGCTAACCTTTTCTCATAACTTAATAACGCCATAACCTTTATCAGTTTTGTCATTCTTCTCTGAACCCTTTCTAGTTACAAAATATCTTATTTTTTTATCTTGAAATATTTTTAATTGCATTTTGAAATAAAACAAGCCAATGTGTACAAAATACAGTCAGTAATATAAAAAAAACGCATAATCAACATTGCTTAAATTAGATTAAATTAAGGACTAAATTTCCAGGGGGGGGGCTGATGTTCCATATAATATTCATACCATGGGATCTACTTGATCAATCGGGAGAACACTTCAGTGGAATATTTAAACTCAATGGTTTTTAACACATAACTAGCTTTTGTTTTGGCAACAATTTTAGAGAGGGGCAGAGGTAAAGGGGACTTCTAGTGCTGGGCTATTACCACCCTAATGGTGAAGAGGATGTGCCCAGTGACATAGTGATTGTGAACAAGGAGCTGAGGGGGGTAGAGGTGTAAGAGTACCATGGCGGGACATGGGAGGATACTTGATTTAGTGACCTTAGTGATCAGATGACATGTCCAGAAAATATACATAAAGGAGCCAATCTCACTGCAGTCTCTCCAACAATATTTAGATACCGTGGGCCAGATTATTTGTAGTTTGTCTGTGTTGAGATATAGCCTATGTACAACTGTATTCAACATTTACAAGTGATTAATACACTTAGATATTTAATATATGTTCTGAAAAATTTTCTTACAATCCTCTGCGGTGATAGTAATCCCCAGATCAGACTCCCATTTATCATGAACCAGTAAATCATGGGTTTCAGTAGGGGATGAAAGGGTCTGGTACCATGTTGAGATGACACCCGTATGGCTAGAGGAGGACAACAACAATCTAACATAGGGGAGAGCAGGCTTCATTGAAAGGGGATGTGATAGGAAGGATTGCATTCAGTGCCTGATCTGGAGGTATTTATAGAAAGCACGGGCAGGGATGCAGCACCGTTCTTATAGCTGGGAAATGGACATAAGTTAGCGGCTCTCTAGAAGATCCTGTATAATGATAGCCCCCTGCCTATGCCAGAAATCAAGGTGGAGGTCTGTAATCAGTTGTGAAAGGGCAATGGTGGAGAGATTAGAGGAGGGGAGATGAGTATTTTGAAATTAGAGCAACATCCTATCCCAAAAAGTAAGGAAATCTGTGATTCTACAGATGGTAGTTACAGAAGATGGTCTACTAGTCTTATCTAACCACAGTAGGTCTGCCAGTGGGAACGGAAAAAAGTTATGGGATTCAACAGTAACCGAAGCTTTGAGTGGGGCAGGGGTCTGCCAGTCTCTAAGTTGGTCTAACAAGGCAGCCTGTTGGTAAGCTTCCAATTTAGGTGCAGCAAGACCCTCCTTTAATTTGGAGCGGGACATCATTACTTGGAGAGCCTAGGGCGCTAACCACGCCAGATAAAACAAAAGGCACTAGCATAAAATTTGCTAAGAAGAGACCAGGGTACAATATAAGAAATAGAGCAAAATAAATAAAGGATCTTCGGGAGCAACATCCTCTTCAGAGCTGCTAGCCTACCTAGCCAAGAAACTTCATAGCTTGCCCAAGACTTAGTAAGAGTATCAGACTGTCTCAACAATGGTTGGTAATTGCACTCAATAACTGACAAAGGGTTAGGGGAAATATGTATGCCTAAATATGTCATGGATGTAGTGGAAAAATTACCCTGTCTTCCCTTGCATCTATGCCCTTTTTTATGCATGCAAATACTTTATTGGCCCTTCCAGCTGTTGGTTGACATTGAGTGCTATTGCTAAGTTTATTGTCTACAAGCACTCCCAAATCCTTTTTCATCGTTAGGATAGAAGGACGTTCAGTTCTGTTCTAACCCTATTAATATTCTCAAGAATTTTAGGGTCTAGAGTCTGTTTATGTTGAGTTTATGTTGAGTTGCCCAAGATATAGTAAGAGTATCAAACTGTCTCAACAATAGTTGGTAATTGCACTCAATAACTGACAAAGGGTTAGGAGAAATATGTATGCCTAAATATGTCATGGATGTAGGGCACCACTGAAATTTGTATAGGGATTCAAGGGACTGAAGGAAGTCCTGCGTGAGGGCTACCCCCAGTACCTCCAACTTAGAAGGGTTAAGCTTATAATAAGAGGCCTCCGAATAGTCGAGCGAAATTTGGGATAATGTGGGCAGGGAGGACTCTGGTTACGTAAACAAATAAAAGAACATCATCCACAAAGAGGCAGATTTTATGGGTGGGCCAATACAAGTACCCTTGATAGAATCATCCATTCTAATCTTTGCGGCCAAAGGCTCCATGGCCAGAGCAAAAATTAGCAGGGAAAGGGAACAGCCCTACCTGGTGCTGCTGGTGATCCTGAAAGAAGAGGAGAGGAACCTATTGCTGAAGACACAAAATATATTTTTTAATAGAGTGGTGCCTAGAACTGTACTCCGTATTCAAGATGAGGTCTTACCACTGATTCACATAGTGGCAAAATTACACTATCTTCCCTTGCATCTACGCCCCTTTTTATGCATGCCAATACTTTATTGGCCCTTGCAGCTGTTGCTTGACATTGAGCACTATTGCTAAGTCTATTGTCTACAAGCACTCCCAAATCCTTTTTTATTATAGATTCCCCTAAATTTATCCCATTTAATTAGTCTGGTTGCCAGAATCCTGTTCGCCTTATCACTTTTTTATAAAAGGTTTGGTTCAGCCATTTTAACTTTTTGGCCATCTTTGAGGATAGAAGGACGTTCAGTTCTGTTCTAACCCTATTAATATTCTCAAGCATTGTAGGGGCTAGAGTCTGTTTATGTTGAGCTTCTAGATCATGTAATTGCATAGAGAGGGAGATTTGCTTAAGAAGTTTATCTTTTCTGTATCTATGTTGATAAGAAGTCCTCGTATTACTGCTTGTGAGCCTCCCACACAGAAGGGGTTCATTTAGACTCCAAGATGGGGTGCAAGAAAGTGAATAAATATTGTCAAGGTCCACAGAAATTGGTGCATAGACAGACCATAATATGGTGTGGATCTGGGTCTTTCGCAATTTCATGGAAGGAACGTGGCTGAGAAGGATCATATTGATCCTAGAATAGGAGTTATGGACAGCTGAGTAAAAGATAAATGCCTTTGCTGTGGGCTCCATGACTCGCCAGTTATCTAAAAGAAGGTAAAATTTGGAGAGGTTTACCAAGGCTCTTGTGTTCTGGAATTCTGACCTTTTGGTTGGAGGGGTTACAGAGAAAGATCTATCTAGTTTGCTATAAATGGTAGTATTAAAGTCTCTGGCCATGATCACATCTCCCTTGCATACGGTTAAGAGAATGGGGTTTATTTTACTAAAGAATTGGTGTTGATTTTGATTTGGAGTGTATAAGTTTACAAGTGTACACAGCAGGTTATTCAATTTACCTATTAGTATTAAATATCTCTCTTCTTTATCTTTATGAGATTCTAGATGTTTGAAAGTTATGTAGGTAGCTATCAGGATTGTCACCTCTCTCTTGTTCTGTCTGGCATCACATTCATGGAATGTGTTTGGGTATAATCTACAACTCAGTTGTGTAAAATAAGTCTCTTGTCAAAAAATAAAAATTTTTTTTAGATCTCCTTTATGATGTTTAAATGATTTAAGATCTGGGGACTATACATAACTCATAACATTGTTTGAAAGCATTCTAAAACTCATACTTATGATTCAAGGGAGAAGCGGTTCTGGGACCTCCACTGTGGGCCACAGGACCTGTAGGAAGATAAAACAAACACAAGCATTACTAATAACATGGAATAGTGTGGATTAGTGACAGAGTACCTGGACGTACGGGGAGAAGGGGTAGGAAAGGGGGAAGATGGGGAAGGACCAGCGTGTTGAGGTATGTCTGGTCTAAGGTGCTCGCCATGGGACGGGGAAATAGTGCCGTCAGCACCAGTGGGCCAGTCAAGGGTGTAGTACCCATTGGGGAAAGTTGCCTAGAGAACATTTGTGAAAATGGGAAATATTGGTAGGAGGAGGGTTCTCTTTCTTTCCTCCACAGACTCAAAAAGAGTGCAAGCAATGCACCAATAAAGATGAAAAAATAATGAGATTGAACAGGGCAAGAGAGGGGTAGCTTTCCACTGTGCAGTACAGGTTTATAGTGAAGGCTAGCAAACATGGTGGAATAGTGCATGTAAAGTTGGTTCATATGTCTAAGAACATATGAACAACGAACAAAGCAACTAAGAAACAGAGTAGAATAACTAAGTATGTGATAACTAGTATTCAAACACAGTAAGTTAGAGACAAATATAATACAATAAAGACTATGGAAAGTGAGGGACATATTCTGTTTTTGTAAAGACCAGAGACAGGTGAGTAATCTTACTAGCCATGGTGAGAAGAGGTTGATTTAGGAGAATGAACATAGTAGTAAAGAGCTCATTTCAGGTCCCATGGTAGAAGAGGAATTATTGACACCCCTATTCACACCGGTCAACTCTTTCATAGGCCATTGATGTTTAGGAGTTGAATCCGCAGATGGTGAAATAACGCCTGAAGCAGATGGTACAGCAAGGGTTTCAAGTAGTGAAAGGCCCAATTTGGAAAGTAACTGGAGGGCATCTAGTAGTGTCCTGGCTGAAAACATCTTATTTTGGTGCCACACCAACACTCTAAATGGAAAGCCCCTTCTTTATCTGACATTGTTGACTATCAGCAATGTGGTAAAGGACATAAGGTCCTTTCTCTTAAGGAGAGTAGTTGGTGCGATATATGAAATGATTTGTAAAGAGGAATGTTCAAACTGGATAAGTTGGTGTTTCCTGGACCCTATGTGCTCTGATCAGAAGGAGGTGTTCTTCAGGCGCTTCTAGTGAAAAAGAGGAAAACATTCTCTTAATGTATGGAGCCAGTGATAAAGGCTCTATATCCTCTGGGATCCCCTTGATGCACAGGTTTTTGTGCCATGCTCTGTTTCTATTGTCTTCTTGTTGGTCATGAAGATAAATCCTGTTTAAGTTGTTGAACTTCTTCTGCCGTAGAATGATGAAAGTCAATCATCTTATCTATTTTGGATTCGAGATGGTCAGTCCTGTCACCAATGTCATTAATCTCGGATTTAAGGGAAGTAGCAGTTGAATGGACTACCTAGTTTCTTTAATTTCCTTAAACAGGGATTGGAGATCCTTACGAGTTACTGGAGAGTGGTCTGAATCTTCAGAATCAGAGTTATTATGGAGCTGCGGAGAGTTTTCAAAATTCAAACAAAGACCAAAGGAACAAAAATGACTCTAGAAACCAAGCCCAACTCTTTCATCTTATTTTTTGCACTGTAATTTTTTAGGTACTTATAAATTATTTGAAATGTATTTATTAAATAATCACCAATTGAGTATTCTAAGTACTGTATGTAGATGGACTTCTACTAATTTGGGTACCAGTACCAGGAAAATGCACAATTATTGAAAGCATGGAGTCGCAAAGAGTTTCAAAGGGAAATACAAATCAAACCCTTTATTGACTTGCCTTCATCATTCATCCAGGGGTGTTACCTCTTTCAAATGATGTGGCCCCTGATAAGTTGTTATCTGGTGATCAATGTGATTACCACACCAAAACCCCCTACACTACAAAAATCAATTAGAAGTCCAGGGATTTGGGAGAATCTCCCGAATCCTGGCTTCAATAAACTCAGTATGACTACCACCGGTACAAAGAATAAGTAAAATGTATTGAAATGTAGTGATTTCTGCATTCTAAGTGGTGTAAGTTTGGGGCCCTCTTGCGTGGCTCAACGGGGCTATGGCTCCATGCAAACTCATTGTCACCTCATAAATACTCAATAGCCATATGCTGGCAGCTTCTTCAAACATATTTTTACATAAAACAAAACCTTGTTTTTTACAGATATTGTACACAGAATCACTGCATCTGATTTGCAGCACTTGGAACACTCTTATCTATTTGGATAAATTTCTACATTGGTACATATGTCTGCTTGCACCATAGCTTTGTAATATTATCTACTTTGTATGTAGATCTTTATTCTATTTTTAACTGTGTGTAGTAAGCTGTATTTTATATTTATTTGTATCCAAAAGTGTACTGGTGTCCTTGAGGGAAAACAATTGTGTCTTTTTTACCATTTCAGATATTAGGAGATATGATTTTATATTGCAATCAGCTACACCAAAAAAATTACTACCTTCAAAATATTATCATTATTAGATATATGTGGATATACTTTAATCTCTTCAGCTGTATGATAAT
Organism: Mixophyes fleayi; assembly: GCF_038048845.1. Taxonomy (NCBI): domain Eukaryota; kingdom Metazoa; phylum Chordata; class Amphibia; order Anura; family Limnodynastidae; genus Mixophyes; species Mixophyes fleayi. The sequence goes on from NC_134402.1 coordinate 317,188,119, forward strand.
GAGGTAGTTTGAAAGCTGTTCACATCAATAATAACATCAATAGCCTCCAGGGGCTGAACTACTGCAATAGGTTATGGTAATAGGGGATACGCTGTATGGAGGCCCCCTTATATGCCTGGTTCTCAACACGGTCATCCGGTCACTCTCCTGGATGATAGAAATAGAAATGCAAACTTCGCTTCTCAGCCGCAAATGATCACAACAAAAACAACCTGAAAACTGAAATAAAAATATTAAGTTGAAAAAATTTTAAGTGGAAAAAAATAAGTTGGACTCGACTAATATAGTAAAACTATCCATTTGCCCCAAACTAATACTATACAGAACAATGCTACTACTCTACGTGCAGCTACTGTTTTAGCAGAGTTATCATAATGTTATAATCACTGGAAATCTATTAACACTCTATGGGGCGTATTCAATTGTTCCTCCGGCCGCCGGAAAAACGAGCGCTCTAAAACTATTACCGTTTATACGGTAATTACTCGCTGAATTTCATCTCGCAGCTCCCTGAGCTGCGAGATGAAATTCAGCGAGCAAACTACCGTAATAACGTTTTTTTGCGCGCAATATTATCGTATAAACGGTAATAGTTTTAACGCGCTCGTTTTTCCGGCGGCCGGAGGAACAATTGAATACCCCCCTAAGATGAGGACTAAAGTGAGGTGAATTGTACCTATCTCTTTTCCAAGATTGCTGAATCTGGCAAAACTGCAATTGAACTTAACACACCACAGCAGCACCAGTATTCAAATCTGCAAGAAAAGATAGGAGGGAGAAGCACAGTGTTGGATGGCATTCTAGCTCTTTTAAAGGACTAGACATGCCCACACAGCAATATGCTAGTGGAGCACTGCTGGGCCCCAGTGTTCTCTCTCGCCCAGGGCACTAACATATCTAGTTACAGCTATACACAATGATGATGATGAATATGAGCAGAACTATCTAGCTTCTTCAGATTGGCTAATTGTGTATTGATCCCTCCAGCTGACAATACTTAAACCATTAATGTGGGGGTCTGTGTTATATAAAGTCTATTTGTCTAAAGTCTAAAGTCTATTTGCATTACTTAATTGACATTTCCTTTTGGACTGCTGCAGAAAATAAGATTCCCATTCGATTTTTAAAATTGAAAACAACATATGTTTGTATTTAATTTTTATTTTGTGTTTCAAGACAATAAAATGTCTTGTGCGTATGATATTTCATTATATCATTATATTATGTACAAATAGGGTAATGCAACAACACAAATACAAATTTACTACTATAACTAGCCATATCTGTCCATTTTCTCTATGCTATTGTGTGGTGCATACACACATATTATAACAGACATACGCCTGGTATAAATGCTGCTATTTTTGAGCTAGATACATCTTGAGATTCATCCTACACAACATATGCATGCACATATGCTTTTTTACATGCGTCCCATTTCCCTATGTACATTCGGAACACATGTGTCTGCACCTCTTAATGACCCCAATGAATCACAATGTCTGTTATTACCATATCTAATGAACAATAATCTAAATTGGCATTGCGTGAGCATATAGTGTAATCAGTTTTGAATTCTAGGCTTTCCATCCATAGTTATTAATGAAGTGTATAATGATGCATATTTGTCATATGTTAATCAGGACGGCATTCCATTTAATGAAGTAATGCAACAAAAACACTTCAAAAATGCACAAAGTGTAAATTCAAAGCACAAATTTATTTTCAATGTACTCAACATTTTTATGTGGATTTTTGTGAAAGGCCATACAACAGAAGAGAAAACGTGGGATGATGGAAAAGGACATGAGAAGCAACTGAGGTGAGAAAAGGGAACTTGGAAGAGGATGAACGGTTAAGGAGAGGACACAGGTAGTAATGATCCTCTATATAAATCATCTATAAGGGATTCATACATTCATTTTGTACAATGATGAATATACATTTTAGGAGTTGCTTCCTTAAAGTATTTTTTGGGGTTAAGATTTCATCAAGCAAACTAGCTATCATTTAAGGTTTAATTATTCAGATTTAAAATATATTTTAAAATACATACATCTATACCGATCACAGGTACCATCAGTACTGTGTTATCACAGTTATTTTGGGAACATAAATTTCTCTTTGAAAATATAATATTTAATCAAATATTCAATAATCAATTAAAAATATTTTTTATATCATTTATCTTAGTATTCAGAGCCCTGTGGATTTCCTGATTTCTCAAAGTATATATTACAGGGTTTAGTAATGGAGTCACCATTATATACATGAATGACAAGCTATTGTCTTGGGTTTTAATTGAATTTACTGGTAACACATATACACTTACAAGTATCCCAAAGTGGATAAGAACCACCAGAAGATGAGCGCTACAGGTAGAAAAGGCTTTTCTCCTCCCAGTGTCTGATGGTATCCTGAGAATAGTATATATAATAAATATGTAGGATAAAATAGTAAATAGAAAAGGTAACAATATTACAAAGCCACTAATTAAAGCTGCAACTGCTTGAACAAGTGCTATGTCTGAATATGAACATTCTATTAAGGGAGAAAAATCACAATGAAAATGGTGAATTATATTTTGCCCACAATAGTTCAGCTGACTTAGCAGTATAGATATTATAAGAGCAAATATAAATGAAATTACCCAAAACCCAAGAACCAAAAGGAGGCACAAGCTGTTGTCTATGAGAACAGAATATTGCAATGGCTTTGAAATGGCCAGGTATCTATCATAGGACATTAGTGCATAATGGAACGACATTGTATTTCCGAATGTTCCATAAAATTGTAACTGTATGATGCATCCAGTGAGTGTGATAGTTGCCTTCTGTACCAAAATGTCATGAAGCATCTTTGGAACCAAGTTTGTTATATACAATAATTCACACAAGGACATGCTTTTGAGAATGATGTACATGGGTGTTTGAAGGTAGAGAGTGGTTGATACCAATGCAATGATTAGAAGATTTTCTAAGTAAGTCATTATATAAATAATCAGGAATAGGATGAAGAGTGGTATTTTGAAATTCTGAAGAATGCTGAATCCAGTTATCAGAAATTCAGAGATGACCGTGCAATTTTCTATCACCTACAAATAAAGAAATCAATTTTGTATTTAAATAACAAGCATATGCAGCTTAAGTCATAAATCTTAAGGGCCCATCATTGCCATTTATAAATATTAGTAGATAATGATTTTGGGCCTGATTCATTAAGGGTCTTAACTTAAGAAACTTCTTATTTAAGCCTCTTGGACAATACCATGTTACGATGCAAGGAGTGCAAATTAGTATTCTGTTTTGCACATAAGTTAAATACTGACTGTTTTTTCATGTAGTACACAAATACTTGATAGTTTATTTGTACACTGAAATTTAAAGTTGATATTTGTGTGCTACATCAAAAAAAAGTCAGTATTTAACTTATGTGCAAAACAGAATACTAATTTGCACCCCTTGCATTGTACATGGTTTTGTCCAAGAGACTGAAATAAGAAGTTTCTTAAGTTAAGATCCTTAATGAATCAGGCACTTTATCTTTATGTCTGGGAGATAAATGGATTACTGATTTTCAATACATTCCTCTGTAGCTTATAAAGAAGAAAAAGAAGCAGATCAGCACTGCAGATTACATTGACTCGTTTTCTAATAGTTGTTTTAGAATAACCTGTCTTACAGTATATCATAAAATCAAAATTTAGCTGATCAAATTAAAATAATTTTCTTCCACCTAAATATTCCAATATAGTAAAAAAATAAATAATTGGTGAACAAGTTTTCTAAATGATGAGTGCAACTAAAAATAATGTAATATAAAAATAATGGTAGGTATTTATTATATAATTTGTACAAATTAGATTATGTAGCATCATCTGATCCTTTGGCCTGAAGAAATAGTATTTGTATATTTTCTGTTGATCATTACTTGTATATATAGTTCTCATCTGTAGATGTACAACACACACTGTAACTGTAATTCCAATATTATTTACTTGTTATACACGCGGTAACAATTCTCCTTTCTAGTAAAACATTTCTTGTAGTGAATCTTTAGTCAGTTCTTGTAGCTGCTCATATAGCTTTAACATTGTTTTCCAATAAAATGGTGGCCGCTACTGTTTAGTTATTTCAGTACCATGTATTTCTATACCATGTATGTTTATAGTATACATTTCTTTTCATGAGTCTTCATGGCAGGTTTAACTTAAGTGCAACCAGTTTCAACATTATTTCACTATGTCTGCTTTGTCACATAGGGAAGATTTCAGTGACACTAGTAACTAGTATACTTATTCAATAGGCATTATTATATAGCAGCATTAGTGGTAGCACTTACACTTTCCTATATATTGATTAATATTGTATATTTAATACTCAATTAGCATGATTATTATTAAAACAAATTCAGTTACTAGGACAAAAGGCTGCTTAATACTGAGTGATGAACAAAGAGAAATCAGCTCCTTAAAGTGAGGGAAAAATAGGTATCCCAAAAGTGCAAAACAATTTAGGAAAGATCACTAGCATGAGCACTAGGTCGTTACCATTAAATCTGTATGCCAATATGTCTTAAAACATATATAATAAACATATACAATAGAACAATGATCCCTATATTAGGTCAACTGGCATTCCAGTGGTATACTGTACTTTATTTACAATATTTATAATTATTATCCGGGAAGAAAATAAGGTTTATTACATGTGCTCACTAGTTTCAGTTGCTGTATCTGTACTGTCTAGCTAGGGCCTCAATAAAATTCCCTGTGACATGAAATTTATAATTTTTCTAAATTGCCTAGAACAATATTCTATCAGCACTAAAGATGACCGATCTATCTAACTGAGCCACAAATGGTCTATGATTCCCTCATGCACATTTTGCTAATAGATTTGTGAAAGTGTAGAACCCAAAGCCAACACAGTCATAATTAAATAAAGTTTAATTGGTTTCACTTGAGTTAAACACATCATAAAGGTTCATGATTAGAAATGTATACTATAGAAACACATGATTAATTTTTGTGAACAACGTAATACTGAAATAACTAAACAATAAAATCTACCTTGGAAAAATGTTGCGTGTCAAACTAATAAATCCATAAATCACCTTATTTTCCATACGTATAGAGGTTGAAGTTAGCTGATATATTCACTGCCTCCATTGTAAAACTATCAAATTCCATTCATGTATATTTTCCATACCGCCACTTCTAAGTTTCCACTTTGACCATTCCAAACACATATGTAAAATTTCAGGTCTCACAGTTTATTTTGGGACAAGATAGAGATTGGCTCGATTCTGGTGTACATTTCAACTGAAATTGATGTCATTATTATTGTTTTTGTGTGGCGGCATAACCAAGTTAATGCTAGGATGTTAGTTCCCTATTTCTAATCTGACATACAATAAACGATACATTGCTTTTAGAGCAGAAGCATGAAGTTTATAAAAATGCGAGTGATGTTATTATACAGAAAAAAGTGAAATGGTTCATACAGAACTGTATTGTAATTGGAAAATACATTCGCCATGGTGCACTATGCATTAGACCGATACATTCAGTATCACTTATTTTAGGTGTAGTAAATACATAATATCTCATTAACGTCTTACCGACATTCTGTAGCTCGGGTATTTGCAGGTATCTTCAGTCCACATTAATTCTATTTGAGACCCTGCAAAGGAAACAGGAATTCCTCAATTTTTCAGAACAGGAAATTGAAGAAGTAATATCCATTTCTATTAACCCTTTAACTCCAATAAATAAAGTGAAGCAATATAGACATATTTTACAACATTTAACATGAATAACACATGTCTAAGCTTTTGCTATATTTACAAACTAGTTTTTATTGCTTTTGTGTCATAATTACTTTCATGAAAACAATAAATAGCAAAAGACAAAAGCAAAATAGAAGTCATACAAGAGCAAGAAGACGGTATCAATATAAACTCAAAAAATAAGGTTTACACCATGCTACTGCTATGACTATATAATATACTTAATTAGGTTGCAGGAGGTTTAAGAGTAACAACGTGGTGTTTTATGTGCAAATTTCAATTTGAAGCGCAGCAAACTGAAATTAATTCCGCACACAATTCATTTAAATAATAATCGATATATATTGTTATTTATCTGCAATAGATAGAAAGATTTGAAATATAGAAAACATTGTCAGTTTCTCATTATGTAACTTAATTATTTTTGTGACTTAGAAATAAATCATGTAGAAAATAACTCCTGTTGTACAAATCAGAGATTAAACTGTGGAGCTGATAAGAGAAAGTAGATTCAGAGAGGTGTGAAACAAACTGTGAAGTTATCTAAAGGCCAATGTGAGGGCAAGCTGGATGAGCTGACTAAGAAAATGCCCAACATTTATTGGTAGATAGTCAGCCTTAGTTGAGGAATGTAAGCAGCAAAATACTTGTGGCCCTATTTGAAATGCTTATCATCCCATGGCAAAAATAAGTTGCTGGGACTGCCAGTATTATGGTTTATGTGGCATGCCAGGTTGGAAATCATTAATTTGGTTCCAGCTGTGGTCATTTTAAGCAACACTGCTGCAGAGACCATTTGCTTGGGCATGATGGAAGCAAGACAATTGCTTGTTGTTATCATGTGTAGTGGGGATTTGGAAGAAGATACAACAATTTATAGTAATAACACTGATAACCATGGGTGGTGTTAATGCACCTAGTAAAGACATGGGAATGGCTCTTAAAAGTATGACAACACAAGAACTAATGTCTCACATCTGACTGGTGACATGGTGCTTTTTATGATCAATAGCCTCGTTTACCCACGTATCATTCTTTTAGTTAGCTCATGTTGCCAGTACCACCAAGGCAACATATCTCAATTTGTCAATGTTAATTATAGCAAATTGTTTTTTGGAGCCTGAGGCATTACATGACTTAATATTGTGCATGGAGACCCCACTGAATAACCCCAATTCTATTACTTTTCTAGTTAAGCAATAATGTTCAAGTACAACAAAGTGCTATCTTATATTGCAAGTGGAATCTCTCCTTGTAGCCCATAAAACTTTCCATTCAAAGCTGCAAGAAGATGTGAAGATTCTGGTAGGAATGGCCCATCCTCTTCCCAACAAATTAAAAGCCACAAAGGTCAATGAGCACAATCTGCAATTTAAATTGTAGTGTTCAGTCTCTACAGCACCACATAACTATAACATAACATCAGCATTAGTATTTGAGAGCTGTTTGGGGGCCAGAATGATTATTGGTCATATTCATGTGATCTGGTTAATTCAGAATAATTTATTTTGAGAATAAAAGTGTACAGAAGAATGTTTGCTGACCAAATGGTTGTTTTGCATAGTAGATGGTTAGAAAACATTTATTCTTGTATTTTAAATTCATATTGTATGAGGCCACATTTTTTATTGTATACTGAGGAGCTTCATAAATAAGTGTCTATGCTGTACCTCTATGTAGAATGCAGACTACCCAACAGCATGTACTGGTATTAATATTTTTTCCCTATGGTGATCAAAGTTTTATACTCTTTATTCTTAGATGGCATGTTCTCTTCCTGACACTACTCTACTACATTTTCCATATGAAAATTTGACTATCTTGCTATGTAAATGTTTAATATCAAAACTACAGATGATATAGTGCTGTCAAGAGGATGATGGCAAATATACATTATAAACACACACATTTACATTATATTTCAATTAAAAACACACAACGATCTATTAGGGGATAGCAAATCCCTGTCTGGTGTTGACTGAAACAGTAAAATAGATGATCCACAATATAAAAATCAAAACTTTTGTTTTTAGGTCTCTTTGTGACAAAACATTTTATAGTTGTTGCTGTCAGTTCTTATTACAAGAGGCTTCAGAAACTCCAGCTTAGTCTGCTGAATGCTGAAGAGACCAGTAGATCAGCTGGTAGATGAATGAAAGATTAAAAATAATGTTATTCTAATGCATGCACAAATTGCTAATTTGGATATTGTGGGAGAAGTTTGGATTAATTTCTATGACTTTTGATACTCGCTTATGTCTAACAACTAGTTAATAACCATCTAAAACTTCTAAACATTTCTCAAAATATTATATTATACTGCTAATCTCAACATGATTGTTGTAGATCAAATGTTATACTTAACATAATAACGAATTCTTGAAATACTAACAATTAAATATCAATTTAAACTTACCCCAGTGAAAACATGTAATATAATGCGGATGTTAGTTTTTCATTTAATATGTCAGTCCCATGTCTTCTGCAGATCTTTTCTGTGTGTTACTATCACTGAGGGTAATTTATAGTCTCACTGCTGTTTATGTTTTTATTTGTATCAGCCCAATAGTCTCATTAACACCCTAGAGGTGATGATTGATTAACATCTTATTTATGTTGTGAAGCAGATAGTACTATGTGTATATTTTAATTAGTCCCTAAATTTCGTCTCGGGATTTATTGTATGCAATTATGTTTGAGTATTAAAATAGGTGTTAAATCTATTTTTGGACAATTGATGGGAATATAATCCACCAAGCCAAATATAGTAGGCTTTTATGATTAATAAACTGTAAAGGACGAATTATGGATCAGAAAAAAACTTAGACCATCATGTACATAAAGTACTTTACTCTTTGTCAAGGTACTTCCAAGTAGATGCTTTGCAAAACCATTTGCAAAACTGTTGTGTACATGGCAGCAAACTAAAAAATGTCCCTTTAAAGTTCACCTGTGATCTTCCTTGAATCAATCAACTGGATAATTAAAACTTTCCCATTTTCTAAACTACTGGAAACGTAATTATTTTACAAAAAGTCACAGTTTTTCCATTTTATTTGGGAGAGAGTAAGCACATGTTTTAAAACTAGGGGTTTGCTTAGAAAGCTATTGTGACTGTGGCGTGCCTTTGAGAGGTGACATTTTTGATAAATGTTTAGATTTTTTGCAATTTGGTAAAATATGCCCCATTTTAAAGATACAGTATTTCATAGTGTTCTGCATGTCAAACGGAGATGTGTGCTAGGTGTACTCAGAGTGCCTTTAATTGAGATGAAAGATATGGCTGACTTCACCCTCACTAAGAGATTTTCCTCTGTGAGCTGGAGGGATTAGTCATATTTGCCAGCTACAGAGTGATTGGTTGGCGTTTTGGGACTGAGGTGGGCACAATGTATTATTATTAGCCCTGGCACCACTCTCATTACAAAGTTTAATAATTTGTGCAGTGCAAGTAGTGGCCGTTACAGAGTTTTTTTTAAATTTCCTATCCCCTCCATGACATAACTTAATTTATTCACTGCACTGAGCTGTGGATGGGAAATTTAAAGGTGTTTTGTAGCAATCCTGGATGTCCTGACCAGATGTCTTCTTCCTTCTCATGATGATGCCTCTCCCGAAGTTGCATCTCATTCTGGAGAGCTAGAGAACGAGCCAGACTTGTTGTGCTCACTGCTGCTCATATGGTCTTTTCCAGGCTGACCTCCCTATTGAATGATCTCATGTCTCTATAACTGCCTCAAATTAGAAATGAGTGGCTATGTGAAATCTGACAGATCTGAATTTTAAAATAGCATATCTCACTAGTTTTGGATAGATATTGTTAATATATAGCCCCACTACTGTTCTCATCTGCCATTTTAGAAGAGATAGCATGTAGAGAGGAGGGTGGCTGCAATGAGCTCTTAAAATCTCTTGTAGACAGGGTGAAACAGGCAATTTATTTAGCCAGTAATAGCTGTGATTTTACTGCAGTTTATGTAGAGTTCAGTCTGCTACAATTGTGTGCTAATCAATTGGGTGTCAAAGGGCTTGATTCACCAGGGCACATATCTGCTGATTTTGTAATCAAAATTTATCTGTGGATGCCCTGAAGTGGGCCATATGTCAGTGAATGCAGCAGTATCAGATTCATCTTCAGTGCAAATAACATTTACAATATTTACTACGAGTTTGGGGAGGGAAAAGGTTGGGGAAGAGGCAAATGCAAGTAGGCAAAATACAGTAAAGGCTTTTATCTGCGCATATGTCATGGCAGCATGGTGGCTCAGTGGTTAGCACTTCTGCCTCACAGCACATGGGTCATGAATTCGATTCCAGACCATGGCCTTAACTGTGTGGAGTTTGAGTGTGCTCCAGTTTCCTGCTCCAATGGAGCAGGGACTGTTGTGAATGAGTTCTCTGTACAACGCTGCGGAAGTAGCGGCACTATATAAATAAATAGATGATGATGATGATATGTCCGATTCAAACTCTGGAGCACACAGGAATACGTTGTTTTTCAGACGGGAAGACTGTACCTGGTCAGGGTCTAGTCTAAGTCATTGCTGACAGCCATGAACAAACACAGATTCACACCAGCGTCATTTAATGGAAGTTTGAACTATCCTCCTGAACACACTTACATACACTCATATCATTATGCACAATTATATAAGATCCATGGAGGGCAATTACTATAATGCGATTTCATCTGCACTTTCCATATATCTACTATTGTTATTTGAAAAACGTATCTACCTTCCAACCTTATTATTCTAAAGTGGTATTGTGGGGATTAGATAAAAGATACAATTCTTCTACTAACATACAAGGCCATCAACAAAATCTCCTTACTTACCGCAAAATATCTCTCAACTCAACACCTCCATTCTGCACAAGTTCTGCATCTCTTACATTCTCATCATTTCCTCCCATTCTCGATTATATGACCTTTTTTCAGGCTGCACCCACTTTATGGAATTCACTCCCTCGCACCACAAGACTTTCCTCTAGTCTTCAAACCTTCCAGCGTTCTCTGAAAACCCACCTCTTTAGACTGGCTTATAATATTCCTCTACCACCCTCTTAATCTCCCTAGGTTACCATATTACCACCCTCTACACTGCTAACACAAGACAACAACCCTCTGACCAACATTGTTGTGTGACTGAACAGAGAGCCCACTAAATACTTTATAACCTTTGCATTGTAGCTGGACAAATATTCAATATGATGTAGCACTTACCCTTGTGTATTAAACTATTGTCCCATAGGTTGTAAGATTCCGTTAAAATCAGTTAACTGATTCATAATTATGTTTATGTATGTTTACAATTAAAAATTTTAAATATTTCGCTACTAGAAGTACGTTCCAAAATTGGTACACAATAAAGAATGATTTTAATATTATTAACATATTAATATAATGCAAATATATATGTTTGTTTACTTCCATTCATGAGTGCCCCTTAAGGTCATTTTCTTTTCTCTTTGTTCAAGTAGATACATACAGTAAGGATACTTACTATATGTATTTATCAGTTAAATGCTTTGCTCCTTTTACTGACCTTGTGTCACGGGCACTAGGAGTCTTTACCCAGGGATCACCAGGTGATAGGCTTACCAGAGCAATGTAGGTGGTAATAGGGTACTCTGGTAGCAGGGTGATCACGGAACAGTAAATAGCAGATGATAAGATGCTCAGGAAAGTCTATGACTAGCAACACTGGTAATATGGAGGTAATAGTACACGAGGAACTGTATGGACAAGGACACGTGAAGGTAGTCAGTGGTCTGCGATAGCAAGTTGTACCACTGCTATAATGAGGAGGAATGTCCAACAGAAACGAGGAGGTGATGAGAGTCAGCGGTCTGCGGATAGCAAGTTGTACCGCTGTCTGGGTGAAGGAATGGAATCCAAGTGGAGGTATCCGGGGAGTCAGTGGTCTGCGATAGCAAGTTGCACCACTGCTATGTGAGAGGATACTGGAACAGGTGATACTGGAAAACAGGAATCAGTGGTCTGCTACTAGCAAGTTGTACCACTGAATATATATGTGAGGAGGTGCACGGGGAGAGACTGCAACACAGGGTAAACACGGCACCTTAACACGATCCACAGTAATATGCACAATATAGATATGTATATATGAATGACTGAACAGCACTGCAAATATGAAAAGTCTCTTGAAGTAATCCGGCACAAGATAGTACAGTCAATGATGGTAATAGTCTCAGCGGATAGTAAACTCCAGAGGAGAACAAACTCAGTCCAGCAAGGTATGCAATACACCAGCACAGTCAATGAGAAGTATGCATACCGTGGTTCAGAAGCAGGCAGTCAGACAGGAGTGCAGCGATACCTGAGCGGCAGGAGGCCGGCAGGATGAGAAGTCCCTGGATAGATGAAGCAGAGGTCTAGTAGGTGCAGCGCACAGGTAAGTAAACCAACAGGGACACGAATCCACAGGAATCGGTAGAACGCGGACTGGACTCTTGGAGGACCCAGGAGAATGGTGATGATCTGGCAGCAGGATAGCGGATGAGACAGGAATCCAATGCTGACAGGCGGGTAGAGACCAGCGGAACACAGGAAGGCGTGGAGAGCGGATCAGCAGTAGATGGACGATTAGCGCTGGCAGCAGCAGCAGGACTCTGCGGATCCCCGGAGGTAACCAGTAGCAACCAGCAGGTGCAAATAGCGATGGAACACGGGTGAGCAGAGTAGACCAGGAGCTGTTGATCATGGAGAGTAGCGGATGGCAATAATAGCAGCAGTCTCGAGGAAACACGGGAGAGATGAGATGAAGACTGTAGCGCACAGAGGTAGCGGATAGGAATCAGCTCACAGTCACGATGTTGAAACACAGACGAGTTGCAAGCTGGAGTCTGTAGTGCACGGAGGCAGCGGGTAGGACTCAGCTAACAGTCACGATGTTGAAACACAGACGAGTTGTACGCTGGAGACTGTAGTGCACAGAGGCAGCGGATAGAAATCAGCTAACAGTCACGATGTTGGAACACAGACGAGTTGCAAGCTGGAGGCTGTAGTGCACGGAGGCAGCGGATAGGAATCAGCTCACAGTCTTGATGATGAACAGGTGAGTAGATGTGGAGAGTGGCTGAAGTGCACGGAGGCAGAGGATAGGAATCAGCTCACAGACTTGATGATGAACAGGTGAGTAGATGTGGAGAGTGGCTGAAGTGCACGGAGGCAGCGGATAGGAATCAGCAAACAGTCACAATGATATGAGATAGAGTTGAAGTGGCTTAGAAGACTGTAGTGCACGGAGGCAGCGGATAGGAATCAGCTAACAGTCACGATGATACAATTGATGGTAGAAGTGGTATGCGAACCACAGTAGTAGAAGTGGTTTGGAAACCACAGAGGTAGAAGTGGTTTGGAAACCACAGGAATCAGCAGCGCTGAACAAACGAGGAAACACCTTCAGAGACTCATGGGGAATGAGACTCCAAGATCAGGCAACGTGGTGTTGACCACAGGTGCTTAATATAGGGAGTGTTGCCTGATCTGCCAATTAAGTTAAAGGGACATACACTGAAGGGTAGGAAAGGGCTGCGCATGCGCAGACCCTCAGGATGGAGGACGGCCACGGTTCCTAAATGTCCGGGAAGAGGCACTCACGGTCCGGTGAGTGACACCTTGTTAACTGCTGTCACTAAACCTGCAGATACATACTGTGATTTGGACAACCAATGATAGCTTTAAAATACAGTTTCCACAAATGGAGGTTTTAGACCAAATTGGCAATATATTACTGCACATCTGGGCCCAAAATAACTTGCAAAACTGACCAACATTGCTCAGATGTCTGAACTGATGTAAAACCTGTCGACCAATGTTAGTACGTATTGTAACCAACAACTGTGCTAATTGGGTATCACGAGTGAGATAAGCGCCAGGATCAGACATTGCATTGGCAGCTTAACTTGTTTTCTATAATATTGTTTTTTAAGGAAATAAAACTATCATTAACCCTTCATATGCAAAAAGTATGACCGGAAAGAAGATATATCTATAAATTAATAGTATAACACACTATAAATATAGATTAAAAGGTATATGTAAAGCTAAGGTCTTATATATTATAGCAATATGCACAGTCATGGCCAAAAGTTTTGAGAATAACACAAATAATATTTTTCTGCTGCCTCAGTTTTTATAATGGCAATTTTCATATACTCCAGAATGTAGTGAAGAGTGATCAGATGAATTGCAATTAATATCAAAGTCCCATGACAATGAACTTTATCCCAAAAACAACATTTCCACTGCATTTCAGCCCTGCCACAAAAGGACCAGCTGACATCAGGTCAGTAATTCTCTTGTTAACACAGTTAAAAGTGTTCACGAGGACAAGGCTGGAGATCACTCTGCCATGCTAATTGAGCTAGAATAAAAGACTGGAAGATTTAGAAGGAGGGTGGTGCTTGAAATCATTGTTCTTCCTCTGTTAACCATGGTTATCTGCAAGGAAACACATGCAGTCATCATTGCTTTGCACAAAAAGGGCTTCACAGGCAAGGATATTGCTGCTAGTAAGATTGCACCTAAATCAACCATTTATCAGATAATCAAGAACTTCAAGGAAAGAGGTACAATAGTTGTAAAGAAGGCTTCAGGGCACCCAAGAACGTCAGCTGCAGGAGCGGGGTACCGCCAGTGCAGAACTTGCTCAGGAATGGCAGCAGGCAGGTGTGAGTGCATCTGCACGCATAGTGAGGTGAAGACTTTTTGGAGGATGGCCTGGTGTCAAGAAGGCCAGCAAATAAGCCACTTCTCTCCAGGAAAAGACTGAATTTCTGCAAAAGGTACAGGGATTATACTGCTGGGGACTGGGCTAAAGTAATTTTCTCTGATGAGTCCCCTTTAAGATTGTTTAGGGTATCTGGAAAAACGCTTGTCCGGAGAAGGAAAGGTGAGTGCTACCATCAGTCCTGTGTCATGCCAACAGTAAAACATCCTGAGACCATTCATGTGAAGGGTTGCTTCTGATTCAAGGGAGTGGGCTCACTCACAATTTTGCCTAAGAACACAGCCATGAATAAAGAATGGTACCAAAACATCCACCAAGAGCAACTTCTCCCAATCATCAAAGAACAGTTTGGTGATGAACAATGCCTTTTCCAGCATGATGGAGCACCTAGCCATAAGGCAAAAGCTATAACTAAGTGGCTCGGGGATCAAAACATTGAAATTTTGGATCCATGGCTAGGAAACTGCCAAGACCTTTATCTCATTGAGAACTTGTGGTCAATCCTCAAGAGGCGGGTGTAAAAACAAAAACCCACAAATTCTGACAAACTCCAAGTATTCATTAGGCAATGTCACACGCCGGACTCCAGCTGTGTCCCCCCCTTCCCCCGGGAAGCCGGCGTGTGAATTCCCTGCTCTACTGCGCTCTCCCTGCTAAAATCTGACTTACATGACTCCACACTGCTGCAGTCCGTCCAGCGCTGTCTCTCTCTCTTCCTCTTCGGCGCTCAGCGTTTCTGCACATGTGCAGAACTGTCAATCCTTTTTCTGTTCTCCTGCTGCCCTCTATTGGCTGCCTAATTGAAACTACAATATATCTAGCCCTCTAACCTAAACTCTGTGCTGGTTCTTTCAGTCAGTTCCTGACTGTTGTCCTGGAAGTAGCTCCTGTGCTTTTGCAGTCCTGTTCCTGTGAGCTCCGTACTCCTCTTTCTAGCGTTCCGGCTCCCCTGGGCATCTATGCTGCAGAACATTCTCTCTAAAAAAAACACTCTCTAGTGGCAACGCTGCTAATTATCTATGCTAATCACTCCCAAGTGACGTGTCTGCAGTATATTCTCTCCAACCACTACCAAGTGGCGACACTGCAGGACATCCTCCCCAAAACCATTTCTGAGTAGCAACGCTGCAGATCATCCCTACAAACCACCTCCTAGTGGCAACACTGCTGACCATCCTTAGTATCACTTCCTAGTGGTACTTCTGTGCACTTCATCTCCCGTTGTCAAAAGTAACACTCATAGATCTTCAGTGGTTCTTCATTTCCGAAATCTCCCTGGATTACTGTTTTCCTAATATTACGCTCACTCTCTCGTGGTTCGCTGGGAACTCCTCTAGGGGGCCGCGACCTGCAAGTGGAAGCCGCGAAGTCCATATTCACTTGCGGGAATCACTGGTGAACACCTTTCACTTGTTAGACTCCGTGCCTCTAGCTGAAGTCATGCCAATCCCGGCTGAACCGCCAGGATCCAACTATTCCTCGTTGGTAACGTGACAGGCAAGAATGGACGGCCATCAGTCAGTATGTGGCCCAGAAGTTGATTCACAGCATGTCAGGGCGAATTCCAGTTGTCTTCATAAAGAAGGATCAACACTGCAAATATTGATTGATCCACTCTAAATAAGGGGCTTAACTACATATCCTGTCTCATTATACTTACAACTCACACATACTCTTAACCTTTTACAAGTCTACCAAAATTCCAGCCATATCATCTCTCTCTCTCACACTCTGTCTCTCTCTCTCTATAGATAGATAGATAGATAGATAGATAGATAGATAGATATAGATATATCTATCAGAAGGAGATAAAACATAGGACAAGCGTTAGGGTAGTCTTACCCTCTAGTGTATTCAGCCAAGCCCCTTTAGTAACAAAGTGATCCAGCACCGGTAGATAAGCCCAAAATCTTAGTGAATAATCATCAAGAGTCTAAGGTGTTTAAGGTCTCTATGCCAAAAGAAATGCCCTTGGGGGGCAATCTAGAACCATTTCACCTGCTCCTCATTAAGACCCAGTCATTAGGCTAGGAGCATGCACCACCCCAAACCTTTCACTCCTCAATGTTAGAGGTTTATCACAAATCAGAATGCCCCCTATTGACAAATTCTGACCTTTCTTGTCCTGGGGAAGAATCCATCAGTGATTGCACCACCACATGGTGTTCCGCCTCAGCCCATACCAAAGATGCCACTGTACCTGGTAATCCAGCATGAAGGCAACCCCCACTGGAAAAAAGGTAGTCACTGCAACTCAGCCACCGCAATTGTACTTACAGAAGGCATCATGAGGTGTCTCAAATCAGCAGCATCTGACTTTTTCACGGAATGAGATCTTGCATCTCAGAGAATGCAGCACTGAAGTGTGTTGTACCCCAGTCAGCTGCATCAGACGGGGCATGCACTACATTTCATAGCACCAACTGATTGGAGCAGTGCCCCAACTTCTGCATCAGCCATGACAGGGCATCTGCCCATAATCCCCAGTAGGTATTAGCCCTTTTGTACAGCTCACAAGATCATCTTGGCCACAAAGCATTCTCCTCTAAATATTCTAACCGTCAGATTGTGACTTGAGGGTTCCTTCTACTCACAACTAATTTATCCACCAAATTACTTTTTACTATACTTAGAAACTCACTGTGCCCCAATATTCTCCAAAACAAACTAAATACCTAGAAAGACATACAAAGACAATTACTTTGTACCTTCATTTCTTGTACAGCATTCGAACTTAGAGGTTTTTCTGCCCATTTTGTGCTGGTTCCACATATTTGATATTTCCAGTTCTGCAAAGGCACCTTTACTCTCACTGTACAACTCTTTACTATTTTTATTTGTGATACACCATCACCACTTGCTGGCTAAAGTTTATCTTGAATTTTGAAAGGATTTCAATTGCCAATATAAGAGTAGGGGCTAGATTTACTAAACTGCGGGTTTAAAACAGTGGAGATGTTGCCTATAGCAACCAATCAGATTCTAGCTGTCATTTATTTAGTGCATTCCACAAAATGACAGCTAGAATCTGATTGTTTGCCATAAGCAACATCTCCACTTTTTCAAAACTGCAGTTTAGTAAATATACCCCTAGAAACGATAAGCAACTATCTGGTCTTTACTACGTTATGTGAACCCTTTACCCCAAACGTTGGCCTCAAGTGCGAAGCAGTTAACCTAAAAGGTGGAAGAGTTTCTTAAAACTGCTTACATACGCTCTGCATCTCGCACAGAGCATTCCTGTTTGCAACAGCATGGCATCTTTAAGTTAAATTATCTCTACAACCACCCATGTGACTTCCCATCCCCTGAAAGCAACATTGTGATCCCTTATCATCTTCAGTGACTCCTCTGTCCATCAATTACTTTTAACCCCAAATATTCATATTTTGGACATTATGCCAAAGAAAAAATCTAAAGAAACTGCACTTTCCCCTCCAATACATTTCCCCCCACGTGCACCAAGCAAAGGGAACAAATCACCATCCTCTAATGGTGCTGAAAAGTAAGATACATCTCTCCCTAGTTCCTCTCAAAGACACCCCAAACCTCACACAGACCTGGGCATAAATTCTGACTCAGATGCACCTATCACAATCAGAACTATGTAACAAATGCTCTCAGCTTCTGAGGGCAAACCTTACTTCTGAGATGAGAATGTAACTCCGGGACCTCAAGTCTGAGGTCTCAGAAATCGGAAAGCAAACAGACTATCTAGAGGATAAGATGAAGGAGTTTGCCACCTTGCATAATAATTTAATCACAGCAGGTAATACTCTCCTTTGCGAAAAACAGACTTGGAAGACCGCTCCCAAGTAAATAATGTAAACATACGGAGGATTCCCTGAAACAGTTCTCAACTCCAATTTATAGGACTATGCCTTGGTCATATTTCGTAAACTACTCCCTATATCGGAGAACAGAGATCTGCTAATAGATAAGATGCACCACCTTGCCAGGTCAAGAAATGTTGCGTGTACCTACTCTAGAGTTACCCTCTGGCAAATTCACTTCTTTCACAATAAGGAAAATGTTAGGAGGCCTCCAACTGTTTCCAGACTTATCCATGGCTGCTATTAATAAAGACCATTCCATCCCATCACATCAGCTCTGAGAATCAAAGATATTATTTACAGATGGGGGTTCCCAGTTAATTTACTGGTTCAATATTAAGGCTCTACGTATGTTATTGCCTTTCTAGATGCAGGTGTTAAACTTTTAGTGGAATGGAGCATCTTGGACAACCTTTACTCTTCTAAAACTGGAAGCTCTCTACAATCCGATTGGTCACAGGTTAAAAGAACAAGACAGAGACAATTAGTATGTTTTTATCTATATCTGTTTGTAACCTTTACTCCTTACAGGTTGAAAGATAATGTACTAGTTAAATTTCATGGTACGGAACCCTGCCTTACCAGCCTATATAGCACTTGTAAAATCATAGGGTAAGATAATTTATCTGTGACATATCTCGTGCTATTCTGCCTTCCGGCTTATCTTTGTTGGAGATTGATCTAACATGTATTTGCAATCGTTACACTACTTAATTTGAGTTTCTGTTTGTTTCCAAGTTTACATACATGAACCTGCAGATAAATAGATGCTGGGACCTATTTCTTAAGGATACTTGTAAATAGTAAAATATTCATACAAAATTGATTCACTGACTATTCAGAGAAACGTCCACCATTTTCAAGGGTTGATGCTTCACATGAATCCTAAATATTCATCTGGGAGTAGATCTTAATTTAAAAGTTCTCCAATTCATACATGAACCCTACATAAAAACAATAATAAATTCATATGGGAAAATAAGTCACATACAAAAATGCAAATTGCAAAACCTTGTGCTCCAATTAACTTTCTATTTCCAAAATGTGCATACACCAATAAACCATTGGGCTGTAGATATCAAAATATCTTCCTTCTGCTCTCTATGTGTGTATGCTTACATTAATTATATGCTGAAAATGCCTTCTATTGGACTGATATGCCTTGTGGTTATATTCCCAGCTTTCACTTCTGTCTGTCACGCTGTAGGCCTATGAGGCTGAAGATAATATGACACTAACCGGTATTGGTGCCACTGGTCAAACAGGCGCGGAGTCTAACGTACCCCTGGTGTTCACCAGGGACCCCCGCAAGGAGGTTTGGACTTCGCAGCAGAGAGCACGCAGGTCGCGTTCCTATTAGCCAGTTACCAGTGTAGCGTAGAGAGGTCAGACGGTTCCGGGTCACAGCAGTCAGGAATATCAGGTACAAAAGGGTAATCCAAAGGAATAGTCGCCAAGCCGAAGTCACAGTACAGAATGGGTCACACAGAAGAGTAGAATGGTCGCCAAGCCGGGGTCACAACAGGTAATCAGGAATCAGAATACTCAGGAGTATGGAGGAAATAGGGAAGCCAGGAACACTGGTGGTGAAACTGTTACTCTGGCACCCTAATGGCGCCAGAGGCAGGTTTAAATAGGATCCAGACTGAATTGATTGGTGGAGAGCGGAGGAGGCAGCGGGAACAGGAGTAGCGTCGCGTTGCCTAGCAACGGAAGTGAGACCAGGGCGCATGCGCCCGCTATCCGGAAGTCCTGCGGCAGCCGACGGGGAGATCAGACGTCCGTTCCCCGTCTGACAGGGAATCAGCGGGGACGGCGTCTGACACTGTCACTTTAAATCAGCATGACCACTCCAGATTTCTCCCCATTCATTGACTGATCATGATGTTTCGAGTCTGCATTGAGCTCTGGCAGGTAATCAGAGTTCAGTGGAGTACAAGAACCATTGGGGATACTACCATTGGTGCAGCAGGTGCAATGCACATTGGCACAAGGAGATAATGGGGCCCGCTGCATTGGGAACTAGCGATCTGTGGGCCTCGGTTCCCTCCTTCCCAATTCCCTGCACCCGGGCCCACAGCTCACTAGTTCTGCCTCTGACAAAAACACAAATAGCTATTAATTAATACTGATAGCTGCTGGGCTTATAGACAATATGTAAAAAAACATTTAAAAAAATGTTAATTTTTAGGCTTTTAACTGTGTTACCCTTTCTTGAGAGCTTCATGATGTGAGCAGTGTGGGACTGAGCTGTAGCGGTTAAGCACTGTGCACTGATTGCCAAGAGTTAATGTTTGAGCACTAAACATTAAGATATATCCCAGTAATGGGGGTAAAGACACATAAAAAGTTATGAGAAAATTGATATTTATAAAATGCAACTCTTACAGTGATGTTTTTATAAAAATGTTGTAGGCACATAAAGATAGTTCCAAATCTATTCTGTTTTTTGCTTTGTCCGCTCATTTCAAGGTCTCTGATAAAATCTGCAAATCTACCTCTTTTACACCTTTCATTAACCAATTCTTGGCAACAAAGTGTATTTGAACGTCAAACATATTTCTAATTCAGGACTGGGGGGCTACGATATGTTACTGTGTATTTTAAGTCATAAAGAATCTGCTAGCTAAAAAAATATTTGTACACTGAAAAATGTGTAATCTAACATAAAAATCCACACCCCATTAAACAACATTTGATGCATTACATCTTATAAGTTAGTCCCTTCTCACTCACATTCAATACTGGAACAGACAATAATAAGTGGTATGACAGAAAGTTACCCTTTACTTTGAGACTTTCCTCCTAGATAGAGCTTAAGAATATATGTGGAGGATTAAAAAATAATACAGTATACATAAATGATTGTACTAGTATAATTAAATGAAAAAAGTTGTATTAACTTTGTATATTTTGTAAAGAATATATGTAATTGCGAAACATCAAACAAAATCTTGTCCAGATTAAAGTAATTCTTATTTAATTATTAATGACCTTGTTTCTGTTATAACCCAGTCCATTCCCAACACCAATTCATTGCAGGAATGGACCATTATATCTAGTTTTGGAAAAACAGAAACCCTGACTAAATGCTTAGTGCTGCTTGATGACTTCGTCTTCTACACAGACATCATCACTGAGCATTTAATTCTCCTCACAAGTGAATTTCCTTCTCTTGACAAATAACATGAGTGGCAGACAAATTGACATTAGCAATCATGTCTATTGTTGCTTGCTTGCTTTCTGACTCTTTAATGCAAAACATTCCTCATAGCCCAGTTATACCACTTTCAGATTGCCGCCCCTGCAATATCCCAATTTTATCAAGCTGGGTTTTTTCTGTGTCACAGAGCATCCCATCTCAGAGACCCCATTCATACTACACCTTGGACTCTCTCTGGCAATATCACAAGAGTAGCTATGTTTTTTTTTCACTTTTCAATGGTGTTCTGTGAGACCCGGGTTGAAAAACCTGAGTTGCACCGTTCACACTACAGACGACCCGGGACTGTCACGGGAATAACCCTACAAAGTCCCGGGTTCACTAACACCTTTCATACTGAGCCTCGATCTGGGTCATTGGGGCTCGGCCCTGCAAAAACCCGAATTTTTGAGGCAGTGTGTGTATTACTGTGTTTTCTCTAATCTAATTTATTACAATATTATACAGCATGCCCTTCATCCTAAGTTAAGTGCACATACAAAAACATTTTATATGTGTATCTCCTTGTCCCATTATGAAAAGGACAATAGGGCATTATATATTATAGAGCCATTAAGCAATTTTATGTGGCATATACAGTAAACAGAGAATCACAGCAATGTAAACATAACCACCCTCTGTATTTCAGAAAACTGGACAGTACACAGCAGCTAACAGCTATTGCCGCAAGGCTGATTGTGGCAGCAGGGTAGTATATAATGGCAAAAAATATCATAGGACCGATGTTTCTGTTATGATAAGGTAATACATTAGGGAAAAGGAAAGACTGATAGTATTGTTTATAAATGACTATATTTTTTGTTTAAAATGTACACAACTCTTATACAAATATAATGGTGGTTTGTAGTGGAATGCATATGGCAATAATGGTAGGGGATGGTAGTGTAAGGAGGTTCAATAAGAGAATATGTGTTGGAGGAGAGGTCAAAAATAAACTAAAACTGTAAGGAGAATGTATTTTTCTCTAATTACCTTTCTCATATATATGCTATTTTTTTTATGCAAAACAATATTTTTCATTGTTTTGCCACATTTTTACACATTGCAAATAGAAGTCCATAGATTTACAGTGGCATTTCAGCCTTTATATAGTGTAGTACATTCCTGAAAGTATGCAGACAAGTGTAAAGCATTGTTGAAACCCTGCAGAGCAGGGATCATTAATCCCAATGATTAAACCTGAATAATATTATACATGACGTCCTACACAACACAACATTCTACTTTTCAAAGTGATTCAAAATTGGATATTTACAATATAAATGCAGCAACAAGATAATCCCAAATGTAGTCATATTTGTAACAGACATCATCAAATGTGTTTCATACCCATTTTCCTTCCATGTTTCCCAAATTTTGTATACAGTACATACAAATAAATTCTATTCAATGCTAATGATAATTTGAATGAAACTTTATCCTGCTGTGAGGATGCATTGCTATACTGAGCAACATTACCTAGTTACCATATGCAATATCAATAATAATCATAATAATCATCAATATTAGACATACTCCAGCCACAAAGCTATAAAAGTAATAATACTGTAATGTTATGTAAAGTTAAACTTTTGACGTTAGGAATAAAATATTAGTTTGTTAGCACAAATGAAGTATCATATTCATGGATATCTATACTATAGACTCTAAACAAGTTCTATAGAGAAGAAATGATTGAGAAGGAATTACGATTCAAAAGGGGACTGTAGCTGTCTGAAGAGAGTGTTGTGAACTACACTACACATAAAACAAACAAGTGCTTCACCAGACAAATGCTTTATTTGTGATTTACTTAATTTACATATCATAACAACAAAATAATGAAAATAAGTAAACCAAAGTTAACAAATATTTCTTAATTCCCTATAAAAGGATTATAAGAAAAATTAAAAGCAATTACTATAAAAAACAGCATACAATTAGCATGGAAATTAATGTATATCTGATCAATGTCAAAGCTGTGAGCTACTAAGCAATTTATTTCAAGCTAAAAAACATTTTTACTTCATTAACCTTTGTCTCAAAAGCCTTCTGGAATGCCTGGTTTCTCAGGGTGTATATTATGGGGTTCATCAATGGAATAAACATGAAATGGATAAAGGACAGACCTTTATTAAGATTGGGAAGCTGCTTGGTTGGTAATACATATATGATAATAAGAGCGCCGTAATTAATGGTTACGACAATCAGGTGAGAACTACAAGTTGAAAAGGATTTGCTTCTACCTGTAGTTGAAGGTATTTTCAGAATGATAAATATAATGAATATATAGGAAAAAATATCGAACAGAAAAGGTAACATCAATGCTAAGACACTGATTAAACCCCCAACTCCTAGAACCAAGTACGTGTCAGAGCATGAAAGTTCTACCAATGGTGACAAATCACAATGGAAATTATCAATGACATTGGAACTACAAAAGTGCAATTGACGCAATAACATGGATATGGTAGTTGTGCATGAAAATGATGTTATCCAATACCCAACAACCACCCGAAGACAGAGCCAGTGCTTATAAGTGTTGAATATCTTAAAGGGTTAGAAATGGCCAGGTATCTGTCATAGGACATCAGTGCATAGAGCGCACATATTGTTATTTCAGTTGTTGCAAGTATGTTTACCTGTGCAAATCAGTTAATGACTGGGATGCTTGGCTTTTCAGACAGAATGTCAAACAGCATCCTTTGAACCAAATTTGCGATGTGCATCATATAACACAAGGACAAATTGATGAGTATGAAGTACATGGGTGAATGGAGACACATACTTGTGTATACCAATGTGATGATCACAATGTTCTCTAAGCATGATGTAATGTAAATAAGTAGGAAAAAAATGAAGAGTGGAATATTGAATTGTTGAACATTCCGAAATCCAGTTACCATAAATTCAGACACAGTTATGAGATTCTCATGATTAATTTCCTGTTAAGAAAATAACCAAACATATAATTACTAAAAGACCATACTTCAAGTCAGAACATATAAATAAGCATATCAATAAGAATGTGTAAAATAAAGAACAGTTTTATCTGTGTCACATAAGAAGACATAGATTAAAATAATTACATGAAATCTATGAACATCAAGACACACAATATGAACGGCCCACATGGAAAACTAATTATAGGGTCCAACTGAGAAGCATGAAACAATATATGTAGAAATAAAGAAGTATACTTTAGGTGCACAAAATCATACATATATATAATATATATATATATATATATATCTGTGAGGAGTTTGTATGTTCTCTCCGTGTTTGCGTGGGTTTCCTCCGGGTGCTCCGATTTCCTCCCACACTCCAAAAAAAACCATACTGGTATTTTAATTGGCTGCTAACAAATTGACCCTAGTCTGTGTGTCTATCTGTGTGTGTGTTAGGGAATTTAGACTGTAAGCCCCAATGGGGCAAGGACTGATGTGAGTGAGTTCTCTGTACAGCGCTGCGGAATTAGTGGTGCTATATAAATAAATGATGATGATATACATATATATATACATAATATATATATATATATATATATATATATATATATATATATATATTTATATACATAGTAGTCGAAGTGAGGTGTATATAGTGGTTTGCCATAACACATAAATTACACATATTTAATATCTCCTAACTTGTGAGAACATGACATTTATTTTTTGTAGTGCTCTAATTAAGTCAAAGTAACTATGCAAAGGATCCTGGAAATGTTCTATACCTATTGTTGCTTGTTTTTGCCTGTATCATGCTTTTATAAATAAATAAAATGTTACTTTACTATTGTACAAAAAAGCCAAAATCTTTTTCTAAAACAGAATTATGAAACTAAAAAGAATACATATAGTTGTTCAAAAAAGGTAAATTACATCAATTCAAAAAAGTTGTTTAGAGATGGGTCTGAGTGTAATAGTGTAAATGTTTAGAGTTTGGCATACTCTGTAACTACTCTATACTATGTGTGCAAATATGTGAAAAAATCAGATGCCTGAAATCTAAAGTCCATGGTCAAAATGAGTTGATTTCCTGTAAGAAAAATAAAACCTTAATACATTTACATTTTAGTAGAAAGTATTTTCTATAATAATAAAAGTAAACACTGTTTAAAAACTCACCATTTGTCTAGTAGACTGGACTATTCTCCAATATAATATGGTTTCATAATTCATGTATGTAACAAGATTCCAAATGCAAATGTCACACCCAGAATCAACTCCAGACCTTTTACCTGCTTAATTGATGATGAAATAATGAGCCCACACATGTCCATGAAATAGGTTTTGAGTCGATTGTCCTATTATTTTTGGTCCCTTAAAAAAGTGGGAAGCACATATAGAAACCATTGTAATTCCTACACTGTTCACCTGATTTGGATGTAAATTCCCTCAAATTAAAGCTGAAAGCCTGCAGTTAAAGCACATCTTTTTTGTTTCATTTCAAATACATTGTGGTGGTGTATAGAGCCCAAAATATGAGAATTGTGTCGATGTCCCCATATTTATGGACTTGACTGTAAATCACTATGTTTCAGCATATACATAAAGGAGAATTTTGTGCACAATATACCTATATTGGGACTAAACTTACCTGCCATGTCAAGGTCTTTCCTGTAGGTGAGTCTCTAAGCTAGTGATGCAAATTTATATTCAGTGTGTCACATTTAAAACCTTCCCTGAACCTCCATCTTATAAAGCCTGTAGCACACGGAGGGAGTGGTCAACTCCCAGAAAAACAAACTAAAAATTAACTCTCCACTAAGTAACTGTAGGCAGAAACCATGGACTGCATATCCTCTCCCACACAGTGATCGAGGAGACGGAGCGTTGGTGACACTATTCTGTTACACCTGTGTACTCACCAGCATGACTGTCCACTGGGGCTCAGTGAGTGGAAACTGCTGACCCTACCCACGTGGATCCTGGTCCCGACTGCCTCTCCCCGCTTGTGACTGCAGGTAAGAGGCGCAGACAGTAACATACGCTGTGAGAGACTAAGTTGCTGTGGTGAGCTCCCTACCATCTTGGAGCTCTTAGCGCGTGGACTTATCTTCCTCCATAGCATCATACTCTCTAAGGTTCTGCATGATGGGGGTGACCATTTTTTCTGCAAGAGTTAGATACTACCACTAATTCCCTGTACCCTCTTAGTACTGTATGACACCTTTATAGATAGCTGCAAAAATTAGCCCCATTAACACTTCTCAGGGGTGAAGTAGGAATTTTAAAACTTTTCATTGGGTACTTTGCCTGAGATATCCGTGTGACATATAACCTCCATGCACTTAGCTTGGTCTACCATCTGTAACATGTCAGTGCCACCTTGCGGCTATCCAATCGATATTGTTGCACTGTTTCCCTTCATGTGCTCTATCTCTTGTTTGATGCCATAGTGAACTGTATCTGTTTCATATGCATCCCTGTATTACCATGTGTTATCTGCTTGAAAATGAATATTCCACCTTTTCTATGCCCCGGCCTCAGACAACCTCTGAATCGCATGTGGTGACAAATGTTCTCTGCCTTCGATGTTGAAAGTCTCTGAAGCTTGCTCACATATTGGTCTGTACTGTTCATTTTTATATATACGCTGAATATTTGCTCTTTCCAAACAAGTGGCCTAAAAAACTCAAACCACCGGCCAAACGGGCCCCTCCAGTTCACTTCTTTGATCCTGCAACTACCTCTACCTCATCAGGCCCTGCTTGTTCTCAGAGTACCTCTACCTCATCCCAGTTGGAATGTCCTAGCAACTGTGGCGCCCATAGTTTTTCCATCCGCTGTGGATCCCATCTCCTCCCAGGAAATTAACTGCCCTGTCACTCTACATTCCATCCAGCTACTCTTAATGTCTTTAAAGGCCAATATCACATCTGAATTTATGGCCACAATTAAAGAAATAAAATCTGACGTAATGTAACTGGACTCGCGCACAGTTCATCTGGAAAATAAAATGGAAGAACTTGTCTCTTCCCATAATGACTTAATTTCTGCTCACGATTCACTCCAAGAAGACGTTCTGGCCATCCAAAATAAATTTACCAACCTAGAAGGTAGTTCCAGATATAACAATATTAAAATGGGGGGATCCCTGACTCTGTTACTAATGTAAGTTTGTATGGATATGCAACAGCCTTATTTAGTAAACATCTTAAGTCATTGACTGATCTTATTATTGATCAAATCCACGACTCCCTAAACCTAAGTTGGCTCCAGCCTCCTCTCCAAAAGATAGACTTCACTTTTTTCATATCAAGGAACAGATTTTCTGAGCTGCCTCATATGAGCTATTAGAAGACCTTCAGCTCTTTTCTGATGTTTCGCTTGCCACTCTGGCGAAGTGTAGACTTTTTTGCTTGATTACTCCAGCTGTGAGGGAGGCCAACAGTCCGTCTAGGTGGGACTTTCAAACTCGCCTCATTATACAAAGAAATGCTATCTACACTTCAGTTGTTTATCCAGACTCTGCTTATTTTCTTCTGCTGGATTGGAATATCCCAATAGACCCTCTACCCTCCAGTGCCTCCAAGCAAATTTGACGATTGTGGTTTTCTGCTGCCCCCTGAAAGATTGACTTTTGATTACTTCTTGGCTCTCTATGTTTAGTACTTTTCCTGTTGCCTCCTCTAACTTTTATTTTCCAGGGATTTTTTCGATGATAGTTGTGTTCTAAGGTGTCTCCTGCTCCTTCCTGGATTAGATATGTGAGTTCCTTTGTTGGCATGCCTTAGTCATGGATTTTTCTCGCTCTTTGATGCTTTTGGTCTGTCCAGACTAAAACATCCCATTTCATTCTACTACTATCTCTTCCTTTTCCAAGGAAAGCCGCCAGACCTGCTTGTATTGCTGTTTTAATGCCGGCAGTGTGACTTTCGGCATTTTCACTGTCGGCAATCACACTGTCCGTATTTTATATGTGTTGGAATTTCTTCCATATAGATGTTTAGCCTGTCGGGATTTCCTCACTGTCAGTGGTTATAACGTTAGGTATTTTCATTGTTTACATTTTCGTGTCAGTCATATTTCCGTCAGTATTTTCAGTGTCGAAAATATGAGTTGAAATAACTATGAGGTCTAATGGTGGGGTGGAATAGCAGCGGTGAAATGATGGAGCTGCGTAAAATTTTGCATCTATTTTGGTCTTTCCCTTGTTTGGTACCGTTGACAGATTTTATAAGGAGTCCCTTGCTTTTATCTGAAGGGGTAAAAGTCCTCGGCTGGCAAAGGATGAAGTGTCCCAATCTAAACTAAAAGAGGCCTTGCCCAAATTGGAGTTCTATCAAATTGCATGCTTAATGGATCAGCTTGAAGACTGGCTGACCCCTGTCTTACCTAAGTGATGGGTTTTGATTAAGAGAAACCACTCCCTTTTCCCCTGGAATCTTTTTTGTGGGTTCCATCGAAACACAGACCTTTAATAACCACTTTCCTGACTAGTGTAAAATACTTTTTTTGGAATGGTATAAAATGCTACTTATGCACTTTAATTTTTCCCTTCCATCCTCTAATCTCTCCATTAATGGTTTCTCTAAATTGATCACAGATTTGCAACTATCACTTTGGCAAGACCAAACTAAGCTACAATATCTTTTAGATGGGATTACCTGGCTTTTTTTTTATCCATCTGCATGATAACTATAGTGTCCTGAATCGGGATTTCTACAAATAGGCAAGCTGTACAAAGACTGACTATGACATGGACATGACTAAGACTATGATGAAGCTAAGACTATAATGAAGTCAAGGATAACTGTCACATATCAGGGATATCTAGGAATGGGCTGTAGACAGGGACACTGCCACACATGTACCAACAACTTCCAGTGCATTAGCACGCAATATATTGGTCTGGAAGTGGTTACAATTCAATACCAGAATTGTTTCTAAACATTCCATAATTAATTACCAAAATGGTTCGTCACTGAGTATGTTATGGCTCCCATGCTCAGATGAACAGAGGGGGCCTATGGAGAAGATGCACAAGTATCGCTGCACCTACCCCCTCTCCAAATTTTGCTAGGGAACCCAGTGATCACTTGTTATGCTTCTGTTACCGTTACAAAAGTAAAAGGGGAGCGGTGGCAAAGATTTTCGCCTGCCCTAGGTGTAATGCTAAACTCCAGTGTGCACAGTCAGACCCAGGAGCCTTGTGCCTGTCGTTTAAAACAGAGGCTAAGCACCCGCATTTGCTTGGGGGGGCCCAACCAAAAATGGAAGAACCGGTTTGCGCATGGTCCATGGTTCAGGCCATAATAGAATGACACAGCAACTAAATGCTAGTAGAGAGTGTTACGGCTCACGCCCCAGGTATTACCTCCTAGAACCGCTTCAGAGGTCTTTGCCTATAGCAGCCGCCTTTCCCATAGAGCTAGACATGCTCACAGGTACTTGGTTTTGGTTTTGCCAAACCGCCATTGCGTGTTTTGGTTTTGGTTTTGGTTTGTTTGCTATTTTGTTGAAAAATCTATGTTTTTGGGCATAAACTAACCAAATTTAGTGCTCCACCTGTTTCTTGGATAAGTAATGTAATTGTAAAGCTAATAAATTATCCAAAAAACAGTTTAATTCCTGGTAGGCCTTCATTAATTCTACACACAAACCAGATTGTCTTCCTCTCCATCTATGCATATTGGCAATGCAGCCATCGTCTTTGGGTGTATATTACACCCATTAGTTAAATATGTAAAGAAATGGACAAAGGTAGTTTGGTTTCTGTATCTATTGGCCCCCCTCCACTTATAGAAAATAGTAAAAAATTCAGCCGTTATAGACTGTACAATATTAATTGAAATGGACAAACGCAATTTGGTTTCTGTCTCTATAGGCCCCCCTCCACTTGTAGAAAATAGTAAAAAATTCAGCCGTTATAGACTGTACAATATTAATTAAAATGGACAAAGGCAGTTTGGTTTCTGTCTCTATAGGCCCCACTCCACTTGTAGAATATAGTAAAAAATTCAGCCATTATAGACTGTACAATATTAATTGAAATGCACAAAGCCAGTTTGGGCTCAGTGTGTGTATGACACCCTACCCATAATGAGAAATTGCCAAAACAGCAGCCTTTAAATATTGTAGATTTATATAAATATTTTTTCGTATGTCTGAATGGCCCAATATAGATTTACTATAGTGCGGAGACAAAAAAAGTAGGTTGCACTAACATGAGATGTTTGGATGCCAGATATGGGGGTCTGGTGGGACAGACATGCAGCACATTTTGCAAAGTGGATGGAAGATAAAGACTGAAACTTACATGAGTATATGTTGAGAAAGCAAATAAAGAGTTACTGGTTTTGCGAAGAGCACTGCTAGCAGTAGTATTAATGGAATTTTGAGGATCCTCTGCAATACTAGTTACAAAAAACTGGTGGCAGTATTGACAACTGCACATTCTTTTTTTTACTCACTACAATAAGGTCAAGTTAGTTAGGGCTAAGAGACCTCACCTGTATGCAGACTTTGTAAGTCACTCATTCTGATAAATCTGTGCATATACAAATACTGAATTTCATTCTTTGCTGGTGCTTCAAAAACTTCAAATGTCTTGTCCCTCAGAATTCTACTGTCCTGTTAGGACTAAACATGTTTCTCTGACAGCTACTCCAGTCAAGTAGTTATATCCTCAGAGCAACCAACAATGTGACATTAGTGTGCACAAATGTATTACAGTGGTGACACCTCTCTCTTTGAATAAAGCATGCACCCTCTGAGGGGCTTATTAGAGGGTCCAGAGTTGTTTCCTCATGGCACTCCATCACCCAGTTATGAGTAGACAATGCATTTACATAGTTTTCAGATAACCGGAGGTATATAATCTTTGTTCTGGTTCTGCATAGTAAGTAATGTTATCACTACTCATTACATTCATTATTGCAATAAATCATTTTATATTTAATCAATATCCGGACAATTCATTTCATTATCAACTGGACAATACTAATACATAATGAATTTAAGACCAGGCATTAGAAATTAAATCAGTGCACAGGTTATATTTATTATTATTATTATTATTATTATTATTATTATTATTAGTGGTAGTAGTAGTAGTAGTAGTAATAGTAGTAGTAGTAGAAGTAGTATTAATATTATTATTAATATTTTTAAATCCACTGTTTATTGTGAACTTTCTTTCCCGTGTGACACATGCACCTTGTTTTAAAAAAGGTGTAAAAATATTGGTTTCCTTTTCAAAGCTAATACAGTATATATTCCCAATTGTGTTTCTGTAATTAATTTCTATATTTCCTTATTAAAAACATATTCACAGTTTTAATTGTATATGAGTTTATTGCAAATCATTTGTTTCTGCAGATGTGATCTCATTTTAACCTGAAAATATAATTGCCAAATAAAGTTACAGAGACTCAAGGGTAATTATAAAAATGTTTATCAATACACAAAGACAAGTAACTGTATCTAATACTTTTAGACAAAGAAAAACAAAATGTTAACAGATTTTTTCCTGTACACATTATCAATACATTAGATTTCAATCATCATGAAGTGAATCTACATCATCATCATCACCATTTATTTATATAGTGCCACTAATTCCGCAGCGCTGTACAGAGAACTCACTCACATCAGTCCCTGCCCCATTGGGGCTTACAGTGTAAATTCCCTAACATACACACACATGCAGACAGACTAGGGTCAATTTGTTAGCAGCCAATTAACCTACCAGTATGTTTTGGAGTGGGGGAGGAAACCGGAGCACCCGGAGGAAACCCACGCAAACACAGGGAGAACATACAAACTCCACACAGAGAAGGCCATGGTCAGGAATTTAACCCATGACCCCAGTGCTGTGAGGCAGAAGTGCTAACCACTTAGCCACCGTGCTGCCCACTTTCAAGTGCTTTTATTTTTGCTGTGCATAAATATTGAAAAGTTCATTTACATTTGTGCAAAAGTACAAACACTCTATTGTGACATCACACTCACACTTATAATAAACTAAATGGTATGTTTATGTTTGCCAAAATGGTGGTGCACTTTCAGATGAGAAGAGTTAGGAGGAAAGGAGCCCGCCATGCCAAGTGTGGATTAAGCTCACAAGAACGCCTAGATTTGCACCCAAAATTAAAAAACAATATATTTGGTGAAGTGGGATAATTTAAATGAGCACAAGTGGTGGAGACGATACATTTAAATTATAGATGTTCACTGACACCCACGTTTTGATTTTGGTGTTGGTTTTGGATCTGTATTGACTTTGTGTTTTGGTTTAGGCAAAAACGCCCTCACGTGTTTTGATTTTGGTTTAGGATCTGATTTTTTTTTTTTTTAATTGCTAAAAACGGCTAAACATAATTTGGCTCTTTTTTTTATCCTACATTATTATTAACCTCAATAACATAATGTCCAGTCATTTCCAGTAAATTTTTGTCAAGTGAAAAGAACATTGCTACCCCTCCTGTTTCTGTATGAGCACTGGCACTGGGCAATGGCACTGGAAACTGGAGAGTGACAAGAACACTGCTACCCCGTTTCTGTGTGAGCACTGGCACTGGGCAATGGCACTGGAGACTGGAACGTGACAAGAACACTGCTACCCCGTTTCTGTGTGAGCAATGGTGCTGGATCTCCTGGGGAGGGAGGTATCTATGGAATCCAAAACTCGAGAGATCCAACAATGCAACAATGACATTTTGCCTCAATTCAGTTCCGAGGAAGCAGGAAAGTACAGAGTCGGCGTGGCTCAGTATTCGGATTGGCGATGTTCAGGGGGCTCGGTTTTCAGAAAACCAAGCCTAAGCATCTCTAATTTAAATAGACATTTCCTGGTCTATGTGTGGGTATACAGCAATTTTCTCTTTGTAATAGGACCTGATGTTTCTGCCTGCAGCAAGGTCAT
Source organism: Mixophyes fleayi (assembly GCF_038048845.1). Lineage (NCBI taxonomy): Eukaryota > Metazoa > Chordata > Amphibia > Anura > Limnodynastidae > Mixophyes > Mixophyes fleayi. The sequence goes on from NC_134402.1 coordinate 317,221,571, forward strand.
GAAACCATGCCTCGTTGTATATGTAGATGCAATTTGCAACTTACAGTTGCATAAATACCCTGACTGGCTGGGACCTGTAGCTCCACAACAAATAAAAAATATGGAGGTTCCAGCATGCCCAGCCACTCAATGCTGATATTGCAATTCTACTAAATATGGAAGACATAGTTATACATACCTCTGTACAGAGTACAAAGTATTTACTACAGCACTGCCTACCTGATCCTTTTAGTTGCCAAATGAAAACAAGATTTATTTAGTGAAATTGGATTATTTAAATGAGCAGGAGGGGATGGAGAAAACATATTTAAATAGACATTCCCTGTTCTATGGGTAAGTATACAGTAATTTCCTCTTTGTAATAGGACCTTATGTTTCTGCCAGCACAAAGGTCGTGAAAACCCTGCCTCGTTCTATATGTCTACCTGATCCTTTAAGTTATCATGCAACTTGTTTAATAAAAAATACAAAGTTCCTGTCCTGATGAGCTGTCACAATCAATTGTCCAAGTAGCGCTGGCTCTGGGAGCTATTAATTAGCTACAAACAGAATACAATATGGGTTGATTGAGCAATAAGAAGTTGAAAAAAATGTAAGAAGAAACACTTAGGGCTTGTGGAACCATGGTAGCATTCCTTAATGTAGTGTGTTATATGCTGTGCAGAGGGACACACAACCATCTACACCAGGCAAAATAACTTGGATTATGTACCAGTTAAAAACTAATGATCGTCAGGCCTTTTCCTATATGCATAGGATGCATTTTGTTCTTTCAGTGGAGAAGCACATTCCATGGAGCCCTCCAAGCAATGTAATAAAAAGCTTCACACTCACCAGTTGCATTCATACATCAGCTATAATACTATAGTACAATGTTACAGTATTTATTTTTATCTGAGTGTACTGTAATGTTATTTGTTTCATGCATTTTCCATACCAACTATAGCAATGGATTTCCTATTTACATGTTAGGGCTCTCTGTGAAACATAGACATATATGGACATAAATGGAATCCCTGGGACCTATCTGTTCCTGGGCTTGTGATGTACGTCTGTTGGTGTGTGTCTGAATGAGATCGCACATCGCTCACATTGCCTCCCCCTGAGTCTTGCTTGGAGTTCTATCTTTGTATTCTACCAGTGGTTGACTCTGGAATCCCCCCACCCAACATGTCGCATGTTTACAAGGTTAGAAAGACACACCTAACTGGAGGGAAAAGCCACCTAGCATTTATCAATGTAATAATCAATAAGGTTTGTAGATTTTATATTAGTTCTGGTATCAAAAGTTTTAGAAAAAAAAAGTATAGGGTGGGATGTATACTTACAACCTCAAATACACAAATAGTCATGTTATATGCCTTAGAATTACTGTTGGATCTCTCTCCCCGTGTCATAGTTATAAAATGTCATGTAAATTAATTAAATTAGTCAACTGCAAAAAAAAATTGGCTTTTGTGTGTGTTAATTGTGATCGGGACAGTTGATGCATTTGTCTCTAAATAGCTGTCATTGCAGCTACATTTTAATCTGTATATCAGACACTTCCTATCCTTACATTATGGCAATGTACTACTGTGATTTTGGGAATGATACATTTCATTAAACACTAAACAGTTTGTGAGTGACTTGGATTTGGGAGCACATGCATCATCTGGGTTGATTATTTCAACATGGATAAATCATACTGTGATTAAGGTGGAGAAAGCTTTCTATTGGAGATCTGATAAAACGTAGTTTCTCTGGAAGCTCTGCCTCCAGACAGAACAACACAAATATTCAAAGACACTCAAAGAGATTAGAAATGATACCAAACATAATAATCCATATTATGTATTTAAATTTATTTCAACTTGTTTAAACATTAGAGCCAAAAATAAAGTTGTGAATTTGACCTTTGTTATCACTAGAACAACAGTGAATAATTTTGTTTGCTGTTCCTGGGCTTTATAGATATGAAGATTTTCTCTCAAGAAATCACCAAGAGGGTGATGAAACGCGTTAGTCTCGTGACATCTATTAGATAATTCTATCACCAACGATAATCACCTACGGGAGAAAGATTTTACAGATTATCTTTTATTACTTAGAAGTGAACTGAACTAATTGTATACTCCTTTATAAAGTACAGTTTTTGAGTGAGGACTAAACAATAAACATGGAAGGATAGTGCTACTGATATAACATCCATATTGTTGCCATGAGTTCAGGAGGATTCTGCAATTCTGGTGTGATCATATTACAGTGTAAAAGTATCTGACACTTCCAGTTGGCAATTGGAAAGACACAGTCACTCTCCGTTAAGTGGATCACAGCGACTGGTATAGTATTTCTCATTGCCCTCATTACTACAGACTGTTTCAATTACCATTAGTTATAACCACCTGTCTGGAATGTACTATCATTTTGTCTGAAGCTATCAGTGAAAAGGAAATAAAGCTATATGTAGATAAGTGAGTGCTGTGAATTATACGTGGATGGTAACCCTTATTATCTCTCATTTGGTTTCTCCTCACGGAAGCCGTCCTTATTATATCAGTTTTTGTCTTTTTCATTTAAACAGTTGATAGAATCAGTGTGGATCATTTTTACTGACTGTACATGAGATTCAGAATTCTATTGATGTGCTTCACAGTTACACATGCCAGCATGACTTATTGTTACCGACTTCCTAAAAGTGGTTATTTGTTGGGCCTATTACAGCAAGAATTGTTCTATGTATGTTTTTAAGAATTATTTGTTTTAAGAAATATTTGTTTTCTGATATCAGCTATTATTATTATTATTATTATTATTATTATTATTAATAAATGTAAATATTTATTATTTGTGATCACTGTGAATCATTTTATCAAGTATATGTGGCAATTCCCACCATAGTACTTCTTTTTTCTTTAAACAGTACGAGTGTTCTGTTATAGAGATTCAAGCACCAGAACAGAAATCTCAATGACACTGTGTAATATTAAATATAATCAGTCATGTATTCAGTACAGAGATATAAATAATCAAAATGAATCTGTAGGAAACCATTCTATGAATAGTTTCCTTGCTGTAAGCCTGTTAATTTTTATTATGTTAGTATGCCTATTAATGTACTTTCCCATAAAATTTAGCCTGGATGGCTGGCCACCTGCCACCTCTAAAAACATCTAATAATCAAGTAATTTTGTGTGAGGAAAAAGCACTTTAACCCACCTAATTGAGTACTCACCACCCCTTGAAGTTTGATTGTTTGTGTGGCCAGAAACAGCCCCTGCTACCAGAAGCCAAGAATTGCAGTTGGCACCCCATTAAAAGCTCACAATAGAGTTCTATGAAAGATAGATTAAGAAAAGTTGGTCCAAAAATGGAAACTCAGCTTAAACATCTTCCATCACAAAATTACCATGTATGTGTGCATGTGGGTTTATTTCTGTACTTTCCTGTATAAATGGACACAGTCATACAGATTTATTTATTGCCCAAAAAAAAAAGAAGAATTGCATTTTTGTTGCTCTCCCACTATTTTTTTTCCATTGTTTTGAATTAAGTGTTTTTTTTTAACATTCTTGTGAAATAAATGCTTACAAAACAATCCACCACATAACAAAGGAAACTACAATTCCAAAGTTGTTCTACAATACAATATTTGCTGTAAGATTCTTAAAGAATTCAAGCATTATTTATGCACTTCCTAACAGTATTGTTTACATTTGTGATTAAAAAAAACTTTTAAAGATCAATATCTCCCCTAAATCCTTTAGCGACAGAAGAGGCAAAATCTAAAACATCAGATTCTTCTGAGTGCATAGAAATTTATTTATGGGTACATATGTAGCAACACAGCAAAACTGTCACAATTTGAACAGTGTATTAATGTTTTCCCATGTAAAATGGAATTGTTACTTTGGGATGGATGTCACGATAGAATGTTTGCTTTGGTTGTTTGTGATGTTTGTTTGAAGATTTAAGGTAAAACTGGAGTTTTGAGATGGTATCACAGAACGGAGGATGGTAATTATGACTTGAAGAAACGTATCACTTATTGGAACGTTGGATTCCATTCTGATGTCATATATCCAAACGCTTTCCGATGATGTCTACCGACTTGAATAAAGTAAAAATAGGAAATGTCTTATATTAGTCACACAATATTGATTTTGTACGGACAGGAGTGTAATAAATATATGAAGCAGACCATCCAGGTTATTGAGGAGGGATTACTTAAAAAGTTAGAGAAAGTAAACTGTTTGCTTTTACCAAATTCTTTTGTTACATCAATATGTAACTATTTACTGCTTCTCGGGGTAATTTACCTACAAATCCACAGATCTCTGATTAAAAATGTCATGAATCTCTAAAAAAATATATTTTAATTTCATTGATTTTTAATCGAAAAGCTTTGTGAATGTCCTTATTTTTCAAAGTGTATATTATGGGATTAATCACTGGAATAATAAAAAAATACATGAAGGAAAAACCTTTGTTTACTTGAGGCATTGTTGCTCTGCTAGGTAGCATATACACACTGAGTACTAGGCCAAATATAATAGTTACCACCAAGAGATGAGAGCTGCAAGTAGAGAAGGCTTTCCTTCGACCTTTAACTGTTGGTATTTTAAGAATTGTGATAATGATAACAAAATAACTAAAAAAAATAAATAGGAGGGGTACTAAGAGTATTAGACTGCTGGAAACCGCTATGACCAGAAGAAGAAGTCTTGTGTCTGAAGAAGCAAGTTCCACCATGGGATTTATATCACAATGAATATGATCAATGACATTACTACCGCAGAACACCAACTGATTCAGAAAGAAAGAGATTATAATCGCAAATGTAAAGGAAGTCACCCAAAACACAATAACCCAGCAAAAACAAAACTTGATGTCAATGATTGAAGAATAACGCAGTGGGTTAGAGATAGCTACGTATCTATCATAAGACATTAGAGCATAATGAAAAGTTAATGTGTTTCCTGTTGTGGAATATATTTGTAGCTGTATGATGCATTCAATAATAGAGATTGTGGCTGGCTCTGATATAAGGTCATGCAATATTTTAGGAACCAAATTTGTGATGTAGATTAGGTCACATGCAGACAGACTCTTGAGTATGAAGTACATGGGTGTTTGGAGAGAAGCGCTGGTAGACACCAATGAAATGATTAGTATATTCTCTAGACAAATAATAATATAAATGATTGAGAAAAGACAAAATATTATAATTTTGAAGTCTTGAATATTGTTAAATCCAAGGATGAGGAATTTGGAGGAAGCTGTGCAATTCTCAACTTGCTTCATCTATAGATTATGGAGTAAAAATTGATGATATTTATTGAATAATAGTATAATCTTTGAAGACTCTACGAAGAAACATATATTTGGCTTACATTAATAGTGATAGTTATAATGATAACTATAAAATCATGATCAAAGTTAACTTATAGTACAACTACATCAGTGAAGTTATTTGGAACAATAAATCATATAGCTGTTTCCTGATTTAAAATAAAGTACCATTAAAAGCAAAAAATATGTTTGCTATATGCAGCACATATAGAAAACGTTCTCAATATAAAATATTTAATAAAATATAGTGGATTATCTTTTATTTTTTTCTAGGTTTAGTGGCACTTTACAACAGACAATTAAATATGTAATCATTAAGAACAGTAAAATCATAATTGTTAACATTTTATATTATATAATGTATACCCTCCTGTAATTATAAAAACTTTGGAATTAACCATTTATTTCCATGACCATATAAGCCAGATGCTGAGTTATTTTTACAAGTCACTGAAATCTGATATGAATTCTAGCACTTTAATAATTTACTGTAAAGGTGCATTTTTTCATATAAAACACAAGTTTTCCTAATGAACACACAAATGATGACATCAGAAATCACAGATTATAAGCAGTGACAAAATATCTGAACTAATATTTGTTCATGTACTATGTATATTTTAAATACATATATTAGAATGCATTGCCAATATATTATACCTATATTAACATTGTTTGTGCATTATACATGGGAAATTTGTACCTTCTACTGTGAAATAAAATATATTGAGGAGTTCTGTGTCTATATAAAAGTATAAAGCTGTGATTTGATACAAAGCATGGAACTCAATGTGACTCTTCATATCCTGCTGTAACACCTAATACATTAGTGATGGTGTTGTCTTGATGATGAAGAGGCATTAACCGCGGGCCATGAAAGATGGTGTGGTGGGATCGGAAGGTTTAAACAGATTTCTGGCCTAATCACTAAAAAAAAAACCCTTACTGGTCTGGTTGACATCGGACTGCTGGTATAGTGTATGTTCCAGTTCAAATTCCCCTCAAGTTACTCATGACTGTGACTATCCTTAAGTACTGAGAGACGGCAGCAGTGTTGGACTGGGGCATGAAGGGCCCACCGGGGGACTGCAATGCTAGGGGCCCACCAGAGGGGGTGTGGCCAACCATCAAAGAGGCGAGACCAGACACTAGAGGGGGAATGGTCAGCCCATGAAGAACAGCTATCACCATAGTATAGTATATAAAGAATGCAGTGTGTATATAAAGAGTACACAGTCTTGACCTGCACCTTAGATTGGGCAGAACAGTCACCAAAAATCAGGATTGTCCCACTAGACTCAGAACATTTTACAGACTGTCCTACCTGTTCTTGTCACCACCTGTGGCTGCTGGTTTCTTTAGTTGTGGCTTGTCTGGATCCTGTAATGTTGAGGTACATTTAGAAACTTCCAACCAGCCCCGGTGTTAAATCAATAGGACCCACAATTAATACTTAGGCCTTCCTCCAGCCCCAACATTAAAGTTATAGTATTCCCATTTAATAAATAAACCTATTTCCCTCCCTCCAGACAGCCCCAGCAATAAATTAATAGCATTTACCTATAATAAATATACCTATTTCCCGCAACCGTCACTGCCATTAAAAAATTAATATTCACATTTAATAAATAGACCTCATGCTTCTCAAACTCTGCCCCACATTCAATTAATAGCCTTCATCACCATGCTGTGCCTCCTTATGATCACACTGCGCCCTCCATGTTGCTTTTGCTCCCCCCTTCTCCTGGCCCCCCTTCATCACCCTGTGCCCTGCTGCTTTTGCTCCCCCCCTTCTCTGGGCCCCCCTTCATCACCCTATACTATGCTGCTTTGGCCCCCCTTCACCCTCTGCCATGCTGCTTTGGCCCCCCTTCACACTCTGCCATGCTGTTTGGCCCCCCTTCACTTTCTGCCATGCTGCCTTTGCCCCTTCTCACTCTATGCCATGCTGCCTTTGCCCCTTCTCACTCTCTGCCATGCTGTCTGTGCTCCCCCTTCACTCTCTGCCATGCTGTCTGTGCTTCCCCTTCACTCTCTGTCATGCTGTCTATGCTCCCCCTTCACTCTCTGTCATGCTGTCTGTGCTCCCCCTTCACTCTCTGCCATGCTGCCATTACCTCCTCTTGCTTCCATTCTTGCACTTACCTTTACTATCGGCTTCTTTCTTCTCTTCTTCTCTTCTTCTGTCTTTTGTCTTCTCTCTTCTTGCCGACTCCTCTCTGCGCCGCTCCTCACTGAACGTCGGGCGTGATGACGTCATGCTTGACATTCAGTGAGAACGGATCAGAGAAGAGTGGCGCGGCGCTGAGGTCACGTGAGTATTTTTTTTTTCTATTTTTTTTTTAAGTTACCCGCTCCACCAACAACAAAGAGGGGAGCGATTGGGATCGGGGCCTACAGGTGGATAGCCCAGACCCCCGGCGGCCTAGTTCGACCATAGACGACAGAGACCTCATTTGAGTGTAAAGTTATTGTGTATTCCAAGAGTGAGGTTCCAGAACCCAGTGAGTTCTGGGAGGAGTCTGAGGGATGCTGAGTGCATAAGAGCTCACAGATGACCAATGCAGATGGTAGTAAATCTGACATGGCAGGGAATAAAGAAGGACTGTGAAAGAAAAAAAAAGAGATGCAAATTATCTCTGCTTTATTTTATTCTGAGAGGCTGTCTGCTTCCAATACTTCTGAATAACTATGTTTGTACTGCTGTAGTACATCTGTGTCAGCTACTCACCAACTACCCTGTTACTAAACCTCCATGTGCTTGACATATGTTCCCTTTAAACCCACCAGATCCTGATATGCAAAGAGCTGAGCTAGGCTGAAAGAGACCGATCCAAAGATAGATGCCAAGGGGAACACCTTACATAGAAGGTGCTAAGGGAGTACCTTACAAAAAACTCAAAACTTTCCATAGTTCACCTAGATCATATTTTACTTAACTTTTGGCTTAGCCATGTGTTTTCTTTTTTTTCTTCTTTAAATGAGACAAGGGAGCACTGCCACACAACTAATTGTGACAGGATTGTGTCTATGATGGCATCATGTGGGAGAGGTTGCGGATGGGCTAGGTTCATGGCTGACAGTGTAGAGACTGGCTGATGTAAAATGGATGCAAACAGGCTTGTAGATATTGTTCAAACACACTATATGAAAAAATGTGAAGTATATTAACTTTTTATTTCTCTGGCATGGATTAGGTGTGTTCTAATATTGCCACTGTAGTGAAAGATATTGTTTATTTATAAAGTATTTTACCGAGACAAAATACACTGAAAATCATCTCTTGCTTCCAAGTATGTCCTGGATACATCATATGCAGTGTGATGAAATTATGAACGTTGATGACTAGTGATGTCAGAGGCTGACAAAGATAAAGATAGCTGGTTATATATACATTCACAGCATTCATGTATTATACAAAACATTATAGTTAGTGACATCAAAAAAGTGTTTTAGGTTCAGTCTGACACTGTAGATGAATGTATTGTATTATGTTGTAGGTAGATGAATGTATGGCACAATAATAACTTACCATTCATTAAAATGAAAGGATTAAAATATTTAAATATGATAATTAATTGTGGCCATATTCAGTGCTTAAATTGTATTGGTTGTTGTGGTACTGATATGTCCACCTAGAATGTACTTTTTAATTATGTGCTCTTTGACAATGGTGTGTGGCTTTTTTCTGGAAATTCAGCACAAGTCACATTTTGACATTGGACATTTTCCTTGGGGCCGGATTTAAACTTAAATGTAAATTAGTGGATTTACATAACTGCAAAAATGCATACATAGACATAGGTTTCTGTGATTTTCATTTGCAAGAATCTTAACATGTGTGCAACTTTAAATCCTGTCCAAAAATGCTGCCATCAACATCAACAACTCAGAAACTTGAACCAGGCCTATGGGGCATGCAAAGATACTCCTCCTAAATGGCTTACCTTAAAGATATGGGTAAGTCAAAATGCAGATGCATTTCTAAGGGACATGGTTGACTTGTATCTCAATGTCCTTAGCGTGCTGAACTTACACGTGAAGGACCTGATCCACAAACATAACATGCTCAAAAGGTGTTTACACTCACGGTGCGACAAATTTTGCGTAAGTCACATTTTTACGTGACGCAAATAGACTTAAGTCCAACCTTAAAACATGCCCATTGTGTCTCATATTCCAGGCATCAAAAAGAGAATCTAAGCTTGAGTTGGCAAGGAAACTGTATCTTAAAAACAATCTGTGTACAGTGCTATGTAAAACTGCTTGTGAATAATAATAATAATAATAATAATAATAATAATAATAATAATAATAATATTTTCACCTTAAAATATCTAATGATTATTTCCTACTAAATCATATATGTGAAGACAAATGCATATATATGTAATTTAGTATTCTATTTAGTCTTATGTTTCTTAGCAGTCTTATTGGATTTTCAACCAGAAAATGACACAATTTTAAATTTGATTAAAACAACAGGATGTCATCTGAAATACAAAAATCAAGTACTAAAATTAACTGAATCATCAGCAACACAAAGTAATGCAGAATGTTAGATTAGTAATACAAGTAAAATATATTATCTGGAATGTTTGTGGACTAAAGTTTGCAAGATAATTTATTTTTTCCACAATTTGCAGCACCATGCCTAAAATATAATAAATTACATTAAAGCATTGCCCCTCATAAGCAGAGCTCCTCACAGTAACGGAATGAGCAGCCTGTCAGTGATCATGTCTGTGTGTGTGACACTTTTACCAAGCAGCAGCAAATATTTATTGTTTGCTTTCTGGTTTTCTGAACTTTCTGGATAATGGGATTACTGATAGAATACCTCACAGCTGTATACAGTATATAAAATAAATTACATACCGTAATTTGCTAACTTTAACTGATATAATGCTGAACAGACTGCCCTGATTTTGCAGATAATTTAAAGATGTGTTTCTAATCGTGCATAGGCTTTTAAACACCCACACATACCAGAGGATTTTTAAGTTTATAATTGAATATTACCTGTATCAAACCTGCTATATTAATGAAAACACAGGCATGAAGCAACATGCCCACATGGATTCATGCTAAAGATGTGCTGAAACTGCTAGTTTAGAACTGTATGCATTTCATCTGTAAATAATCTTGTCTGTACTGTGACATCAAAAAAACAAAATCTAAAATATATCATACTCACCACTAAATGTTACGAAAACAAAATATGTGTTAGTAAAATAAATAGTCAATTTGCTCCATTTTTCATGGTAAGGCGCTTATTAATGTATAAGTGCATTAGTGAGCATTTATATAGTCTTCATGTTAATATTTTCTATAAATATGTTATTCCCGTGGTCTTGCTTGTCCCAGAAGAGAAAATTAATGAATATTATTGAAACAAGCTAATTAGGAAAGTCATAGGCAACACATTTACAAATGTTGCATGATTTTTGGCATACAATACATTAAATAAATGCTTTGTTTAAGATAATCACCTTGGTTCTTATTCATGTCTGAATGTACGATCATTTGCGTAGAGTATCTTGTGTAATTCCACACTGCGCATAACAAGAAAACAGTTATTACCCAGTGAGCGCAATTGAAGGCAATTAATATTGGCACGCAAAAGCCACTCACGACTCCCTACATCTTGCAAGGTGGAAAGGTGGAGGGAAGGGGCTGATTAATGTAGTCCATGTAAGGGGGTTTCAATGCAGATGTGACCAATTCAAGTCCTGTTCTTGTCGTAAATATGCTTGTTTTCAGCCGTATCATTTACACCAGCTACAGGGCAGGTGTAAATGACAGATGATAGTGATGACTGAAATGGCAATGTCTTTGAATTGAAAATTACATATTTGTCTGTCAGTAGCTATCACAGAACAACTGTATGCAACTAAATATAGTTTCTAAAGGCATTATATGTACTATACACATTGAAGTCATCTAATTTATGTATATAATGTAAATAAAATTATTAAAAAATTATATTTGAAAATAATATTTTTTTTTGATTATTATTTTAAAATTTATGATAAAATAAAAGTTCTATGCGTTCTGATGTGAACTTTTATTGTACATATACAGTCTATTATTTTGGCTTACATATGGCAAGTACTGTTTAGACAGAGCGTAAATCCACCCATGTTCAAATCATAATGTATCTTGAGATACATTAAGGGAAGAACTAAGCACAAGTTTTATGCTGTTTCTCAATATACAGAACATTATTTTAATTCGTAAGGAGGCACATGACATTATGTTTATTTATAATGGGACGCATAACATTATGTTAAAAGAAAATTATTTGCAGCCCTTAAAAACATTAAGAAAATAAAATACATCACTCATTAGATAAAGATTCTCTCACGGATCGCTAGTCTAAATTACAATCCTTTAATGTAACATACATTAATAATAACAACAACAAATAACAAATAACAACAATATAGATTACATCAACATAAAATTATGTGTGAGCACACCCTATTTGAAATATTATGAAACAATTATGTAGCAACACACAATAAAATAAACTTGCAGGTTAAATACCAAAATTTTTATAGGCATCTATAAAAAATTAAATAACCATCAGATATATTGTAGTCAATGAGGAAACAACACTGAGCTGTTTCTAGCATATACTGTATATCATTATTATTATTATTATTATTATTATTATCATAGATTTGTAATGTGCCACAGTGCTCTGCAGCATCGTACAGTAGGAAAAACAATAAATACATAAACCAGGGACATACAAGGTAGACAAAAAAAACGCAGACATGAAAACAAAGGGTATGAAAGACCCTGCTCATTAGAGAGCTTACATTTGAACATACTTGAATTTGGGACAGCTGTGAGGGTGTATTAGTTTATAGTGTTATCGGGGATAAGGTCACCTCTAAAAAAGAGATGGGTGTTCAAAGAGCATCTAAATATTTGAAGGCTGTGGGAAAGTCTAATTAAGCTAGGTAGGGAATTTCATAAGTGGGGAACAGCATGGGAGAAGTCCTAGAGAAGTCCACCTCTCAATCGCGCCTTCATGTGCGAGTAAGATTACCAGAGAAGAGACAAGGGGCATATCAGAGGTATATCTAAGAGGGTGGGAGGGAGAGTATTTTTATATGAGATTTGAGATGTATGCAGGGGTAGTGTAGCTGTGGGCTTCGTAGGTAAGGTTGAGTAATTTGAATTTGATTCTGGAGGACACAGGGAGTCAGTGTAGGGATTTGAAAAGTGGTGCAGCAAATGTGGAGCGGTGAGAGACGAAGATCAGTCTTGCAGCAGCATTTAGGATGGATTGAAATGTGGATATATTGGTGTCAGGAATGCCAGATAGCAGGAGGTTGCTATAGTCAAGATGGGAGGTGATGAGAAAGTGGATAAGAGTTTTGGTAGCATGTTGAGTAAGAAAAGGGCATATTCTGACAATGTTTTTAAGGTGGAGTCGACAGGACTGGGATGTCTTGATGTGAGGAATAAAGCAGAGGATGGATTCAAGTGTGACACCTCGGCAGTGGGTTTGGGAGACTGAAGAAATTGTGATGTTATTGACAATGAGGGAGATTTCAGGGGAGGTGGTGACTCTGGTAGGAGGGGAGATAATAAGCTCTCTTTTGGACATGTTGAACTTTAGGTAGCATTGGAACTTCCATGGGGAGATAGCAGTAAGACAGTTGATTACACAAGATAGTACAGAAGGAGAGAGGTCAGGAGAAGATATAAAGATTTGGGTGTCCTCAGTGTAGAGGTGGTACTGAAAGCCGAACGAGCGAATTAGTGCCCCAAGAAAAGAGGCGTACGATGAAAAAAATAAAGGGCCAAGAACAAAGCCTTGTAGGACCTCAATAGATAGTAGAGTGGAGGGAAGGATGTGCCAGAGGTAGAAACACTAAAGGAGCTGTTCGATAGGTAGGAAGTGAATCAGGAAAGAACAGTGTCATGAAAGCCAATGGAGTGAAAGGTGTATAGGAGAAGAGGGGGATCAACAGTGTCAAAAGCAGCAGAGAGATCTAGGAGAATGAGTATGGAGAAATGACCCTTAGACTTTGCAGTAAGTACATGATTGATCACTTTTGTGAGAGCAGTTTAAGTGAAATGTTAGGGCAGGATGCCTGATTGCAGAGAGTCGAGAATGGAATGCAAGGAGAGAAACTGTGGCAGGCGTCTGTTCACTAATCGCTCAAGTAGTTTGGAGGCAAAAGGGAGGAGAGAAATAAGGCAGTAGTTGAAGAACCAGGCTGGATCGAGAAATGGTTTCTTTAGAATTGGTGAGATGAGCGCATGTTTAAAGGAGGATGGAAATGTGCTAGTGGAAAGAGACAGGTTGAAGAAGTGAGATAGAGGTGGACATGCAGTGGAGGAGAAGGAGCAGAGAAGTTGGGAGGGAATAGGGTCGAGGGGACAGGTTGTAGGGTTAGATGATGGCATGAGTATAGAGACTTTGTCTTCAGTTACTGGAGAGAATGAATTATAGTTATAAATTATAATTTATAGTGGAGGAAATCAGGATAGGAATGAGATTTCCTCCAGTGGTGATCTGCAGTGCGTGAGCACTTTTGCAGGCAGCGGGTCTTTTTGGTGTGCCATGGTTGGGGTTTGAATCGTCGGAGACTATGTGTAGTAGCTGGAGCTGCATTTTCTAGGGCTGAAACTAGTGTTTTGTTATAGAAACAGGCAGCCTGATTAGTACAGGACAATGCAGGCATGGGAGAAAATAGTTGTTTTAGTGAAAATGAGAAATGGTTAAGAGTATTTAGTTTTCGCTGTGTACATGTGGATTTGGGTGCAGGGAGGAGGGCATGAGGCAAGGTGAGGCTGAAAGAAAGGATGTTGTGGTCAGAGAGTGGGAAGGCTAAATTGGAGAAGCTAGAGATGGAGCAGTAGCGGGAAAAGATAAGGTCAAGGGAGTGAACTTTACAGTGGATGGGAGATGAGGTCCATTGAGAGACCAAAGGAGGAAGTAAGTGAAAGGAGTTTAGCGGCAAAAGAGACAGTGGGATTATCAATGGAAGAGTTGAAATCACTTGGTATGAGAGTAAGCAGGCCAAAATATAGGAAAAAAGTGAGCAAGTTCACAAAGTTGTCAAGGATTTGGGAAACTGGACGTGGGGGGGGCAATAAATGACAGCAACATGAATGCGCAGAGGATAGTGTGGATTTCAAATGAAGTGAATGAGAGGGAGTGTTTAAAGGGTATGACTTGGAAGTTGCAGCTTGGAGAGAGTAGAATGCCCACCTTGTTTGTTTCTGGGTCTGGGATTGTGGCTGAGAGAGAGTCCCCCATAGGAGAGAACTGCGGGGGATCTAGTGTCAGAGAAGGTGATTCAAGTTTCTTTAATGGCAAGGAGGTTGAGGGATTTAGAAATGTATGATCATGGATGGTTGAAAGTTTGTTACAAACGGATCTGGCATTGTATAGTGCACAGGAGAAGGGAAGAGAGATATGTGGATAAGGGTGGTGGCATTGGAAGTACGGGATGGATGGAAATGTTTGGAGAGGAGCAAGGAGCATGAGAAGATAATGGGGATTGTACAGGGCCAGGGTTAAGTGAGATGTCTCCAGCAGTCATGAGAAGGAGCAGGGTGAGAGAGGACATGCGAGGAGGATTGGTGGGGGTGAGGTTTATTTCTGTTTATGTAGGCTGGTGAGTGTGGTGGGTACAGGAGACAAAACAGTTCATGAGTACAGACTAGCGAGAAGTGAATTAGTGAAGGGGAAGTTTTATTTGGGGATGAAGAAATAGGATGTTGGAGAAAGAAGAGGAGTTTGTAGAGAAGTATGGTGACAGTTGTGAAGATACCGGGTTTTCTGGCACAATTCTACCCACTTAACTCTGGCTGACCACCCACGGGTGCCTTCCTATGCCAGGGAAGCTTACCCAGTACCTTCTAAGGTTCCTACTAGTCACTCAGGCAAATGCAATTAGAAAAGTACAACAGTACATTTATTGTAATAAAAACAACACTAGAAAATTATGTACACACAGTAAATAAATGCCAGTAAAGTTTACCACATAATCTGTCCCTTACCCCACAAGCTTAAGGAGTTATAGTCACCTGGCTGTCCAGACTTGATAACCCATGAATCCCTCTACCCCCCTGGAGTGGCTTCTTATATCCAGGGTCTAATTTCCACAGTGTCTTACCCTCTCTGAACAAACCCCTGGGTCTCTCCTTCTTAACCATTGGTGAGTGCTGGACTAGGAGGTTGGAGAGGGGAATGGAGATGAGATGTACTTTCACAGAAACTCCCCTGCTAGATTGTATGTCTGGACTAGTCTGGTGGAGAACAATGGATACTATTTGGCCTTCCCCCTCACCTGTATCTTACAACCTGATCCTTACCCATAACCAACGTGGCTTTACTTTAAGGACAATGACTAACAGCTTCAATGCAATATCAACAATATACATTAAACAATATACATATTTACAATAAGTAACATATAGTGAAAAGGTACAATGTCCCCTTATCCATATGAATTTAGACACTGCAGTTGTACTCTGTTGACTTGAGGAACAAAAACAGGGCTATCAAAAGTACACGATATAAAGCTAAACAATTTGTGAGAAATGAGGGACAGGCTGGTTGAGGGAATATCAAGCTTGTTTCGTCACAACAGTAAATAGGAGTCACAGTAAATTGAGTAGGTGCATGATGGAGAGATTTAAATGAATGTGCATTAGGTAGGGAGGGTAATGAGAAAGTGGAAAGGAACAATTGATCCAAATTGTGCTGGGCAATGGAAGAGGTGAAGGACACTTTACCGCCCCCTGGCTGGGGTTAATGGAGTAAGCAGTATCTGCTGCTCTGACACAACGAGATCCAGGAGGATGCTAACAGTTGGGTGCAGAGGGTCTAGCAACCAAACAGAGATGGTAACTGCAATCACAATTGAGCTCAGCAGGTAGATGAACAGATGCCGAAACAACAATGACAATTGAGCTCTGCGGGTCCCACAGCTGAACAGAGATGGCAGTTCCGTAGATCCTAAAACAGCCTAGTTTTTCGGTATGAAGTCGATTCTCAGTGCTGCTGTGACAATTTCCAACAGTATTCAGAAATATCCAAAGCTTTCTCCCAAAAATGCAGTTAGAAAAGTACAACAGTACATTTATTGTAATATAAACAACACTAGAATATTATGTACACACAGTAAATAAATGCCAGTCAGGTTTACCACATAATCTGTCCCTTACCCCACTAGCTTAAGGAGTTACAGTCACCTAGCTGTCTGGATTGACGACCTATGGCAAAGGCCTTTGAATTGGTTGAGTGGGACTATCTCTGGCATGTGCTGGAACAGTTTGGCAAAGGACCCAGGTTTATTAGTCT
The DNA here is from genome assembly GCF_038048845.1 of Mixophyes fleayi. Taxonomy (NCBI): domain Eukaryota; kingdom Metazoa; phylum Chordata; class Amphibia; order Anura; family Limnodynastidae; genus Mixophyes; species Mixophyes fleayi. The sequence goes on from NC_134402.1 coordinate 317,238,240, forward strand.
TGTTAGGCTGCGTTATTCTGCACCAGCGGCAAGAGTGATTGTTAATGGGTCACGACAGCCCCATTTGATCTGGGTCGGGGTACTCTATCCCCTGCCCTGTTTGCTTTAGCTATTGAACTCTTGGCCTGTTTGATCCGCTCCCATGAGAACATTAGAGGCATAGTGATGGAAGGAGTCACTGACAAATTAGCACTTTATGCAGATGACATGTCTCCCTTGAGGAGCCTAATGGGTCTTTTTGCCTCACCTTTTAGAAGTGGTTGAGGACTTTGGTTCATATTCAGGAATTAAGATCAATTGGGACAAATATGTCTTTTTCCAATGGTGTGGCAACTTCTGACTGGTGCTGTGTACTGTCAGACACATCTCTGGACCAACTGGTTTAAAAATTTAGGTATCTGTTTTACAGCCCATGCATTGTAATATGCTGATCTAAATATTGACCCAATAACAGAATATCTAAAGATCAAAAGCTACACATGGTGTAAGCTCGCTCTCACAGTTACTGGTAGGATCAACCTAATTAAAATGTTGATCCAACCGGAGTACTTATACCCTCTCCAACACTCCCCAGTGTATCTACCATTTAAGGTTTTCCAAAAAACATTAATAAACATTTCATTTCCCTGATCTGGAGGGGTAAGAGAGCTAGGGTGTGCTTTAACACATTATGTAGAACCAAAAATTCAGGAGGAGTGGCCCTGCTCAATCTTAGAATTTATTATCTTGCTTTCCAGCTTACACATTTAGTCTCCTGGTAAGGCGACACGCAGAACACCACTTTCGGACACTTCTTGGGCGAGCAGACAGACCCCTCCCTTGGAACTTTGCAGGTTTTGTAATCTAAGCATAAACCCAGTGAAGTGGCCTGGCATCAATGATTTGGACAATATCACATGCTCTTATAGGAGGTAAAGGGTTAGACACAGACACTCCATTGTGGTTCATTAGTGTTTTCAGGAAACTGGTGGGGTTGGAGGGTTCAATGATGTGGAAGGATGCAGGAATTCACACCGTTGGTCAAATTGATATAGACAGTCAATTAGCTACAAATGAACAATTGAGAGCGATCTTCCCATTTCCAAACAACCAATATCTATAGCTTAGGCATACACTGATGTCCAATTTTCTGAAGGTTTTGCTTGCTTCATATGTCAGATTCTCTAATTAAAAATATAGTACGATCTGTAGGGTCATATAAAACTACTAAACTTTTTCTGTGTTCTATGCCTTATTGTTACCTCAGGTGTCCCGAGAGGATTAGATCTGCTCAGTAGAAAATGGTAAACCGATCTAGGGGTTCTTTCTGATGAGGAGTGGAATATGGTGGTGGAAAGTACTAGATATGCCATATCTTGTCTTAGGTTTCAGCAGATCCATTTTTACATTCTACACAGAGTATACTTAACACCAACCAAAATGCAAGCGATGGGACTGTGCACCTCTTCTGAGTGCCCCAGGTGCAGTATCACTGAGGACACTTTTTGGTGTCTTTTATTGTCATGTCCAGTTGTCCATTCCTACTGGGTCCAAATATGGCACTGCATCTCCTCCACACTACCTGTGACCATTTTGTTATGCCCTAAGATCTGTCTATTCTACATTAGAAGAAAATTTAGGTAAACCGCACTTCAAATATATATTTACCTTAACCTCCCTGGCTAAGGTTATTATAGCTTGGGGATGGTTGGCGACTGAACCACCTAGAGTCTAGAGTGCCTCACTGGATTATCTAGTTACTGAAATATGGAGGCATGAGCGGTTCATGTATGAAAGTAAAAAGGCCATACATAAATGCCATAAGATATGACACCACTGGTATGAATCAAGTTATGTTATCCACCCTAATCAGGATGATATGGTGGGTTTGGGGAGTTATCAAGTGGATGGTTAACTCTCAGCTCTGTGCAGCTTCAATGGATCTGACCTGGAGTGTAGTGGGAATGCTATGATGATATCATCACCCTAAAAGTTCACTAGATATCACTGCATAATGTTTATAGCGACATAGCCAGAGATAGATGTTAGTTATTAGATATTAAATATGTTTTTTTATGTTGTAACTAAAAATTCTCAATAAAAATACTTTATTCAGAAATATCCAAAGCTCTATATTTATGAGAATAAGAAAAAGTGGGAGCTTGGGCAAAGAGCTGAGCCAGTGTACAGCTTACACCAACTGCCATCCGAATGCCACTCAGTATATTGTATGATAACAAATAACATAGGGATACAGTAGCTTAATAAATAGTTTCCTCCATTTGTATGGTAAGATCAAATAGATAACTTAATAGAGATGTTAAAGTGCAATAGTTCAAATGGTGTTAATATAAAAAAAATTGTCTCATAAAATTACTGTTATCATTTCATGGAAAAAGTATATAGATGTAGTAGAAATAAAATCTCTGATGTTCCACCTAGAATAGCTGTTGCTTAAAACCAATAGTTGTCCTCTCCATGATCTTATATATGAAATGAATACATCTCAATTTAGCATCAGTTCTCAATGGAGGGGACGCACCAGTCAATGAATCCAAATGGGTCTGTTAGCATAACAGCAGAAAAACAGGTACAATATTAATGTGAAACACTGTGAGCAGAATCTCCTCGATCCAACTAGTCGCAGCTCTCTAACACTGAAACAATCCAGCCACAGTGATGAAATGCGGCTGCCGCGAATGGACCAATTATAGTATATTACAGATCTAGTAAGGGCTAATGTGATCTTTGTCTATAGCTAGATCATTAATACAAATAGGCTAAGTTCACTTCAATTAGAGAGATCATTTAGACAGCATATGTGGTTGAAGGAAACACACAAGGCTCAAACGAAATGAACCACTCAATGTATCATCATCATCATTTATTTATATAGCGCCACTAATTCCGCAGCGCTGTACAGAGAACTCACTTATGTCAGTCCCTGCCCCATTGGAGCTTACAGTATAAATTCCACAACACAGACACACACAGATGTATCAAAGTTATTATAACAAAGGTTAATCCTATGGTTTAATAGCAAAAAGAAACAGTTCATCAACTCCTTGAGGATGCCAATTTATCAAACCATTTTCAAGAAAGTCCAATTTAAAAATGCAATAATTTCAGGTATTAGCCAAACAAGTGTAACAAAATCAAATATGCAAAATAAAATTGCGAGCATAAAAAGATATCATTACGCGTTTCATCACACTAACTGACTTCATCAGAGGGTTATCGAAAATAAAATGCATGTCTGTTGGGACATTTATATATACCCCAACAAAACTTGTAATTAACTATAACATGTGTATCTAGTGGCTAGCGATCTGTGAGAGTAAGAGGTTCAATTAGCATAACATTATGTTAATTCATAATGTGGCAGATAACATTATGTTAATACAAAAGGGGTCAGAGAACAGTATTTTACACGAGGACACATTTCTATATAATTAAAGTAAGGGAGTACAGTTTTATATGAATTACACTGAGGGGCAAGATTTATTTATTTTTTCTCCTAAAGGGGCAATCTGGTTTTACCCAGCAGTTTGCCATAAACTGCATATGGTTTTCCATAAACAGCATAGAGTTTAGGGGTTCTGAATTAATGCAGATCAAGAGATGTAGTATTCCATTTGAAGAGAAAGGTTTAAAGAGGGAGTAATAAGGTGAAGCTAGTGGTACAATATGAGTCAATTTTAAAAATAGTAACGGGAACATCCTGCAAAATATGAAAGTGTAATGCCATATAAATTAATCTGTAATGTAACATTATTCTTAAAAATGTCTATTTGCACAGCAAAGAATATTTTTATTGTAGTACTACTCTGCTTTTGAAGTGCTGCTTTAATACTTTGGACTGAACTACATAGGTCCATAATTTATGCAGTAATGTTCCAGAAATACACATGTGAGACATGCCAGTAGGGAGAGACACCACCCAACCAGAGCCTCCATACCGCACAGCAGGTATTTACCAGATCCTGACTACGAAGATGTGTCTGCCTTTCTCTCTAGGGACCCTGGACCCCAATCACACTATACCACTCTCTCTGCTTTTTGGACTGGGGAGAGTATCAAACAATTTACTGGGAGCAGAGGATACCAGAGCTAAGGGGAGAAAGTGGCCAAGGCGGTGACAGGGAGTAGAGACTCTTCACTCCATCCCAATTTCCACCACTTCATTTTTCTCTTGGCCTGGGAGCGGGACAATGAATATTGGGGATAGGGAGCAGTCCCACCCGCATGTTCTCCTCACCTTAAGCGAGGTGAGGGCCCCTACAAAGAGAGACAATCCTGGAAAATGATTCTAACCGGAACTGACCACCTCCTTTTGATTGCCGTCTGTGTTCCGTCTGTTGAACACCTATGAAGAGGGGCGATACAAAACACAACCACTCCTACAGAGCACAAATGCACGGACCCGGAGCAGTATAATCTAATCTAAGGGGTAGGTTTAGGGTTATGGTTTGGTTTAGGATTAGGGTTAATGTTAGGATCTAGAGCAGGGTCCATGCATTGTCGCTTTAAAACTGGTAATGTCAGAGTCGTGTTTTGAACTGACATCAATTTCAACCGTCACTCTTTGGTGAGATTTATTGTCGGAAATGTGATGTGTCTCTGTGATGGTAAGTCAGTATTTATCCCATGTTGCCCTGTCACCCTTCTCTTTTTTTTTGTCGGGGGTGGTGCTTAGGAGGTGATTCAACCATCATTGTGGCACCACCCCATGCCGTTATAGGCTAGAATTAATTATGTAAGTTTAGGGGATGGGGCCAAATCACGCAATTCCCAAGCCCCGCCCCCACACGCCCACCTCCCCCCGGATGCTAGCTTACCAAAGTTGGCAAGTATGGTTTGAACTCATGGGGATATGTTTTATACTAAAAAGAATATTAGTCTATAATTTTTATTATGTACACATGCATATGACATGCTCCCTCATTCACAGGTGCACATCATTTGGTATACCACATGAGTATGCAAACAAGAAATGATTGCAAAAATCTATTTCCAAAACAAATACATTCCTTTAATAAGTTTGCTCCATAAATTACATTGTTTACAAATTGTCTCCGCAGCCATTCAGCCGTGGATGATGGCATTAATTGATTTGTCTCAGTAAAGTCTCTTAAAGAGAAATATGTATTAAAAGTACTCCTTGGAAAGAGGGATTGTGTAAAATCTATCAATTGACCAATAGAGCCTTTTGGTTAACATGTGGCATGCAAATTTTTTTATCTTTGGGTGTTAGCAACTGAAACAATTTTTTTGCACTTATCACATGGTTTCAAGATCAGTTCAGTATCACTACTCATTTAAATTCATATTAAATACGTAAAACATTATTTAAATTCAAAGCCTAATAACAAAAAACTTGCCTTTCAAATGGATGGACACGGGAAATAGTTACAGATTGGCTAACAAACCAAGTAAGCAATACTTTATTGTGCCATATATAATATGGGGCATACCGAGCGCAGGCTTATTTTTCTCTCTGTTCTCTATTTTTGAAACAAGACTTTTCTTTTATTTCTATTGTACTCCTAACAGCCTGGGTATGATTTGTTCCTAAAGTGGAAGAGTCTCATTATCTTGTTACTAGCTGAAGTACCCAGCATTGTTCGGATTTAAATCTTCAAGTTATTAAGTTATCAATGAGTTGGATGTAACTGTCAACATTTTAAAAATAATTAGCAGCTCAGCAGCTCTTCCAACACACCCATAAGGGAACTGCCTAGTGTCGTTTTTGTTTTGAGTGGCAAATATTCTCTGTACAGCGCTGCAGAATTAGCGCTATATAAATAAATGATGGTGATGATGATTATTTTTTTGAAAAATAGCAACTAAGATGTCATCCAAATTCATCCAGTGGAAGGCCCAGAGCAGGTTCCCTGTGTTAAATTTCTGCCCAGCGTACACCAACGTTAGGTCTGACCATAACCCAACCACTTCATTAGACATCCCAGACCAATTTCCACCTCTCTGTGAAGTTTTATCCAAATTCATCCAGTGTAAGGCCCAGAACAGGCTCCCCAGGTCAAAGTTCTGCCCGGCGTACACCAACGGGATGTCCAACCGTAACCCCAAGCACTCCATTAGGCATCCCAGACCATTTGCCACCCCTCTGTGAAGTTTTCATTCAAACCCATCCAGTGGAAGGCCCTTAACAGGCAAAATTCTGCCCAGCATACACCAACAGAAAGTTCGACCAGAACCTCAGAGCCCAAGTATGTCTTCTGGGACCCAATGTTACCACTCTGTGAAGATTTCATCCAAAACCTTCTAGTGGAAGGCTCAGAACAGGCCCCCTGGTTTAACGTTCTACCCAATGTACAGTAACGGGAGGTCCAACCGGGACCAAAGCCTCCCTAAAATCTGGTCAGGATCCAACTTGGCTACCTCACATTGGTTTCATCCCAATCGGTGCAGGGGTGTCTGAATGCCTAACCGGACAGACAAACAAACAAACAAACAAACAGACCAATGATTCTTATATATAAATGTTATGCAAATCTATCCAGTGGAAGGGCCAGATCAGGCTCCATGTGTCAAAGTTCTGCTCAGCATACACCAATGGGAGGTCCGACCAGGAACCCAACCACTCCATTAGACATCCCAGACCAATTGCCACCCCTCTGTGAAGCTTAGAACCAAATCCATTCAGTGCAGGCTCAGAACAGGATCCCCAGGTCAACGTTCTGCCCAAAAAAAGATGTTTTCAATATTTGGTGTTTTGTGTACTAATAGCTTACTTTTTCGATACTAAATAACTATGTAAGATTTGGCAGCTTTACCTTAAAAGCTGTGGAAGATATTCACTAACAAACAAACAAACAAACAAACAGAGAAACAAACAAATTTCTTTTTATAAATATAGAGATAAAACATGTCCGTGTGCAGTTCATACACCTTAACTACAGCTAGCACTAGTGTGGAAAATTATTATAGAGACTCACCCCTATATTTGGGGATGTATTATTCCTAAAGAGGATTGATTGGTCTGGCTTTTATCCATATCTATATAATAAGATGTATTATCTGATGGGCATTAATGTGGAACTAATGTTTATATAGCACACTTTGAAAAGACAAAAAAACATTATAAACTTCATAATGTTCATGTTTATGTCCATGGCACAATAAGCGTATTATATCACATTAAAATTGTCATTCTAATAATGCAATAAACACATGGACACAGATATGAATGAGGTCACAAGTTTAATTATAATTGTAAAGGGGTGGCGGAGAAAGCAAAATGTGAGTTGAGCTAAACAGACTAATACTAAACCGAAACAAATGGATGGCCAGTTGGCCTGAAATCCACTAAAACCAAGGATGCCATCCCTTAACTGAGTGCTTAACCTGGCATCAGAGAAACATCAAACCTACTGGACTCACAATGAAATGTCCACGCAAACAGATCAAAGGGTTCTGAAGACAAAGGGCTGCGAGCCAAAGTACTTTGAAGGGAGAAGTAATCTGCAGTCAAACCACAAAAGAGCCTTGTATTAGCCGCTGACAGCAATGCTTTCTTGCCATGCTGTGTTACTTTACGGACACACAGCCTGCCACCAAATGTCCTAACCAAACCCCCAATTTCCAATAAATCTGATCAAGTAAGAGCCACAGCCCCTCATTTGAAAGGTGAGCAGATCCTGCCTGAACAAATGAGCCTGGTCCACTGAAATCAAACGATGCTTAATTACCACTCTCTCGAGTTCCTCAACTAAATTGTCAGTGGACCTGTTCAATTTTTTCAGAATCCGCCTCATAATGGTTTCACTAACTTTACATGCAATGTATGTATGTACTTTTACATACAAAATGTGGTTCATTAACCATTAGCAATGATTTATTGTTTACAGGTTTTTCGGAAATATCAGAATATGAAAAGGATTCAAGAGAACCAGTCAAATGTTCAGGTATTCTGTTTTCAATGATAGCTTCTCCAATGTATATAATTTTGAAGTGCAGATTTGAGCTGGTAGATAACCACAAGAGTATCCAGACAGCACAAAAGAGAAAGTCTCCTCCAGAACCAGAAGAGAAAAGATGTTAAATAAATATAAATAGTGAAGTACAGTCATGGTTGCTAGCAGTTTCTTGTCTTAAGTTTTCTACAATGACTAGTTCATTTTCATATCTCCACCTTCCATTGCCTCTCCTCCTTCCAACGGTACAACACAACCAGTAGCTACATAGAAGCTAGTCACCAGTGGCTATTATAATACATACTTGCCTACTTTCGGCAAGTGTAGTCCGGGAGAGGGGCGTGACTAGAGGGTGAGAGGGGGCAGGGCGCGGCCAAACTCGACATTTTGGCCCCACACTCCGCAACGGAAATGGCATTTGATCTTTGGGGGTCAAGATGACGCGATTCACTGCAAATCGCTTCATTTAGTCTACGCAGTTGCGGGATGTGGGAGACTTGCCTGCTCTCCTGGAAGTCCATGAGACCGACCCGAATTTCGGGAGTCTCCCGGACATTCCGGGAGAGTTGGCAATTACCGTATGTTATAATATTGGTGACTGATAATGCTTCTATCTTACAATAGCCAAACACACTTGCCCCACCAGCAGCTACAATTGTTACTATCTTACGTATCAACTTTTTTCCATACCTGTTCACCTTTATCTTCTATGTAATATTATATGTTATTTCTTTGTATCATCAGCTACTCAATGTACAACACTGCATAATATGTTATTGCTTTATAAATAAAGGGTAATAATCAAAGTCCCTTTGCTATACAATCCATAGCAAAGACTATGCTTAGTTTCTCTAATTGATACATAGTTATTAATTTTGATTCAAAAAATAAAAAAAAATGTTTTTAACCTTAAATGTGTCCTTCAATTTTACTTGCAGATTATACAAAATAAAATAACACAATAGCATTCATATCGGAGGTTGCTAGCGTCCCTGTGGCATAATTAGCCTAATGAACAACAACTGAGACCAAACCAAATATACAAAAGCTGCCTTGTGTGGTATGTGGTGGCTCACAAACCTATTTATTTGTGTAGCATCATTATCAATGTATATTCTGTAAATCTGTTTACTAGTTTGTGAGAAAAGGTATTTATTGCACAATTTGAATTTTTGGTGTTGGATTTTACTGTACAAATATTTTATATAGTGATTTTCATGATTTACTACATTTGCATTGTTAAACAGTTTACCAAACACATGTTAAAATATTCTTTTTTTTTACTTTTCTACAACATAAAAGAAAAATGAGAGAAAAAACGAATTAATGAAAACACTATGGATATACTGAAACATTTTTTGACAAAAGATAGATTAACAATCCCTTTGAATAATATGTATATTTATTACAAAAATTATTGAACCAGTGGTCAAAAATGCAGAAGCGATCTAGCGAATTCTCAATGTGCACTATTGGACTAGAATACTGAAAATGTATATTAAAGTCTTAATATGGTAATGAAATATACATGAACAAGAACATGTATAATATGTGGAAGACCAGTTAATTTTGCTTCATAAAATCAGCTTGTACAAAAAGTGAAAAAAGTTGCAGCCAATCACAATTACTCTGTGCAGTAGAAAAGGGATACATTTTTCTGCTTGTACTATTACATACAATGTATGGTTCATTAACCATTAGCAATCATTTATTGTTTTTCGGACATGGCCTCCCATTCTTCATATCAGAATATGAAAAGGTTTCAAGAAAACCAGTCATCTGTTCAGGTATTCTATTTCCAAGGATTTCTCTTCACCAATAGACAGCAAATCTTAATATCTTTGGCCATTGTGCTCATCTACATCTTCATTCTCTTAGGAAATGCATTAATTGCATTATTGGTTTGTCTAAGCTCCCAATTGCAAAACCCATTGTATATCTTGCTTGGCAACTTTTCTTTTACTGAGATATGCTACACATCTGTTATCATCCCTCAGACTCTTGTTCATATTGTTACAGTGAAGAAAACCATTTCTTACACCGGCTGTCTCTTACAGCTCTATTTTTGTAGTTCCTTTGGTTGCACAGAATGCCTTCTTCTCTCCACCATGGCATATGACCGATACCTGGCCATATGTCATCCTCTACGCTACTCTTCCCTCATGAGAAGCTCTGTGTGTATCAACCTCTCCTTGCTTTGCTGGGCAGCAGGGCTCCTGGGCTCTTTGTTGCCTTTATTAATGGTATCCAAGTTGGTATTTTGTGGACCCAATCAAATCAACCATTTTTTCTGTGATTCTATGAAACTTTTTGCCCTGTCTTGCACAGACATCTATACTAGCAAGTTATCTGTCTTTTTCTTTGCTTCTGCTGTAGTGCTGGGCTCATCCTTGTTGATTCTTTCATCCTATGCTTTTATAATGGGAACTATTTTAAAAATGTCTTCGACTGTAGCTAAACAAAAGGCATTTTCCACTTGTGCATCACATCTTATGGTAGTGTCACTATTCTATGGCACCCTCATTTTCATGTATATTGCCTCACCAGCCATGGACAACAATGAAGTTAATAAAGGTATATCCCTTATATATACTATTGTGACACCTATGCTAAATCCTATCATTTATAGTCTAAGAAATAATGATATTCATAGGGTCCTAGATTTAAAAATGATAAGAGTAAAGATGTTCCTATATAGTAAATTCAATGGTTCCATTAATTCACGGTTGTTTGCAGAGACTTAAGAGTACAAAGAGAGGGTATTGAAATCTTTATCACACTATTAATTCTGTAAGAGATTATGAACAATACTTCACAAAACCTGTGAAGATGTACATATGTGTAACTCTGTATGCTAATTTCTCATTATTGACCACAACACACCCAGAAAAAAAGTAGACTCCAGTCACAAACTTATTATGTTATTTTCCAACAATTTCTACACTGAGAGTCTGTGACACCACTCTCAGCATTTTCCTATGAGATGTGAAACGGGAGATACTGCCCAATGACAATAAAACAGTTCCTAGTACAAGAGAAATGCAGAATTTTCACTGCAGGTGAAGGAGATTTGAAGCATTGCAGTGTGATATGTTGATTCTAGCTTGCTGTTTCAGAACTGAGGATGTCATCAACCTAAGGACAGGTGAACTCCAGTAAACAGTTGTATATGAAGGAGATAATCTGAGATGGAAAACTGCAATCAGCCCACACTGGTCTACATCTCAGTGATTAAAAGGCTACCTAACACCAGAGTGTTAATATTGGACTTGGAATACCATACTCAGGGGTAATGATAGTGCTTACATCCAGTATCACTCAATCCATTTGTATATAGCAATCCATAAGGCAATTGACATTATAATCAGTTAGTGCAATACTTTGAACTGTGTTCTATTTACTGAGACTATACCCTTCCAATCTATTGACTAGTTGCACACCAGTACACTGTGTGATATCATGGTGGTATGAAATAATCCCTCTCTTACAGTGCAGCTAGTACTTAGAGTCAGCATAAAGAAAATATTTTTACCAATAAAAAAAATAGGGTTTGTGCACATAGGAACTTTTCCAATGCACCAATGGTTTGTTCTCTCTGAACTGCATTAATTATGAAGTTTTACTTTTTTCAGTGATAAACTGTGGCCAGATATGGATGGCACAATAACTCATTAGGACATTGACAATGTGGCTTCTATCCAGTATCCTCCATATTTCTTACACACACACACCCAACAAAGAGTAATACAAATATTATCAAACTAAACTAATTCAATTTTAAAAAAAATAAGTTAAAATTTGCTGCAGGAAAACTTATATAACTTCACCCAATAAGCTGAAAATAAATTATAATCATAATACTTACAATTATAAATAATGATAAAACTAAAGACACAATGAGTCATTAAGGAAAGTAAGGCAAAAAAAGTAGAAAATGTTCTCTGGGACAAACCATTACAATGCAAGGTATGTAAATTAGTTTATTATTTTGCACATAAGTTAAATACTGTCTGTTTTTCATGTAGCACACAAATATTTGATATCTATATTTTTACACTGTAATTTAAAGTTGACCTAGGACATGCCCTACACCAATTATAAATCTGTCCCAAATTTTGAAATTTACCTCCCCCTCTAATGCAACATGGTTTTGCCCAGCTGCAGAGTTACTCCTTTTTTATGACATTTAAAACAAAAAAGTCAAATTAAAACATCAAAAGCTCTAAAAAATGCTATAAAACACCCTAGCTCAAATTTTCCTTAAACACATTGGGCCTGATTCATTAAGTAACTTAAGCAAGAAATTGAAGAAGTTTTCTTACTTAAGTTTTCTCGACAAAACCATGTTGCAATGCAAGGGGTGCAAATTAGTTTATTATTTTGCACATAAGATAAATATTGGCTGTTTTTTTATGTAGCACACAAATACTTGATAGCTTATTTGTACACTGAAATTTAAAGTTTATATTTGTGTGCTACATGAATATACAGCCAGTATTTTCTTATGTGCAAAATAATAAACTAATTTGCACCCCTTGCATTGCAACATGGTTTTGCCTAAAAACCAGTAAGAAAACTCAATTTCTTGTCTAAGTTCCTTAATGAATCAGACCCATCATGTTTCTTGTTTGATCCACTAACTCAAATTAGAAACTTTATGTTCATTTTGTTTGTACTGTTTAATATGTAACTATGTGAAAATACCTGTGATAAAGCCTGTTGACCATTCCCTGTACAATAAAATTGTGTTTATAGACTTTTGTGTGTCACTTCTTTAGTAACAGGTTTGATGATATTCATAATTTGGCAACAGTTACAGCAGGAATACAGCTCACACTGCCTTCATATCTAGGTATGTTACCCTCTCAGTAATATAATTTATTGTATTTGGAGTTCAATAACAAAATATATAATAGTAATCCTATTACATATTTTGTGTAAAAAAGTAATGAGACTGACAAACCTTTTTTATTAAATAGCACACATTTACATTCGCACTTACACTCGTACATAACACACAATTATTAAGGTTCCAATCGACATTTATTTATTAGAAAAATTTATTAGATATTGTTTATACATAGATAATATTAAAGTTAAGATATTTATGGTTCAGGTCCTCTAAAAGGTAAAGAATTTGGTCTCATGTTAAATCTTATTTCACCAGCATTAACCTTATTTTGACAGAGAAGTGATCGCATCTAGCGGTCGCAAGTTATGAGCAATATGAGATTAATACTCAAAAGTACTTTATTTATGAGTCAGTTTAAACTGGTTATTCAGCAGGAAGAGACGTAGGCAACAGTTAGCGTAAGTATCCCCCCACCCTTGGAAAAAATCAAATGAAGTGACCTATGACCAGAAGACAACTGGAACATCTTTAATTCTGGACCAATGAAGACCTCTCTTGATGTTATCTGTGTATACTCGTGACATCATCACTGTTTATGCTAATACAAGCTGCATATTAGCACCCTGGTCCATTGTTCTCACTCTTTCTGATCCTGACCACACAGACAACATAATGTTTTCTTATCCTGGGTGAAGCTCATTAGAAAATGTAATGAATTCGGTGTTTCTATACTTCCCTGCTTTATTGTAATATCTGTTATGTGTAATAATGGCTTGCTGTAAATTCTGCTATATTTTGCTTTGGAACCACAACAATCACATTGTATACTGGTTTATTGGTAAGAGATAAAATTACTTTAATAAATATATATATATATATATATATATATATATATATATATATATATATATACATATAATGTTATTGTCTTTTATATTTTGTTTTAATGTCATGATGGTAAAGTGCTTGACAACATAAAGATTCCATACCATGATTCTAAACACTAAAGAAACAGAATCTGGCTCTCTAGACAGGGTTCATCCAGCTTTTCTAATGTTAGTCACAATGAACAATGAAAACCTGCAGGTTTTTATAATTGATACTCCTCCCATAGCCCTAGTTTAATTGCCATGAATGCAGGCACACCCTGTCACCCTGCTGTTAGCTGTGTGAAAAAGATATTTTCAAACAATATGAGTTAGATCAGACTCTATACTATTATTTTGTCAGACATACGTCTTCCATCTGTTTATCTTTGAACTAGGTGCATATCTGCACATATGTGCAGAAGTCTCATATCATATCATATTTCTGCTGGTTGCCAGCTACATAACTCCCTATGTTACTATATATATATATATATATATATATATATATATATATATATATATGTATATATATATTAAAGGAAATATTTTTCCAATTAAAAAAAGCCTTCCTATTTTCTCATTCTTTACATCTATGCTAGTATCTCTCTCTCTTCTCTTGTATAGAGATACAAAAAAAAAGAAGTAGACACGGTCTCAGTAATGGGGCTAAGACATTTTTGACATAAGATGAACTCAGGGATATACACACTAGATTGACATGAGTTACAGAAACAGTTAGGGGTTTGGTGTTATGTGTATAGAAGCTGCTAATGTTAAGCAGAAAGTTTTTTTTGTTGTGGAAATTCGATTCATGTTTTATAGATTGCATATCTGTTTTGTTTTTTTTGTTTTTTTGTTTCGTGCATCCTGTACAAAAATGTGCCTTTACATTTATGCACAAAGGGTGGGGACAGGAGATTGCTGGAGGTTAGACATACAGATATGCATCTCTGTGTAGAACATTGGAGTAGGATTTTTGCCACAAGATACGACATAATGTGAAACCCTATGTCATGTGCAAGCTAATGTTTAGGCATAAATCTGCAAATATATGTTTGTGAATTACTTCCTAGAAATAGTGTGACCTGGTTCGTGCTGTTCGTGACACCCTATAAAATGTAGAATTTGTGTGTTTTATATTGTTTCACTGCTAGACAGACATGTACTGGATACTGTTATATTTGAAGAAAGTGTTATAGAGATAGACCCCTTTGCCCTTCTCACTTAGTCAAGTAGCTGAATGTGGGGTACTGGAAATGGCATGTGAGTTGGCAGAGGGAAAATCGTTTGATATACATTGGTCTTCAGCATTTTTCTAGTCTAGGGGGCGATGTTGAGGTGACTGAGAAATCCTTCATAGCAATACCAGCGCATGAGTAGGACACTACATAGAGGACTTTACACAGTGACACAGTAACCAACTGAAGTAGCTGCTAGTAAAGTCCACACTTACACACACGACTATCCATGGTTATCACACCAGGGCGAACATAGCTGTCAAATAGACAGCAGGGTTCTTTTGTGACAGCTGACAAATCTATATTTTGTTTTGTTTCTTGTTGTATTGTTTTAAAATGTGAATACACACACACACATGCACGCATACACATATTAGTTAATATATGAAGATTTGGGTTACCTGAAGAATTTCTCCAGGTGAAACAAATCCACGTCATCCAATTGCCACCTTGCAGGATCCTCAAGTATACACGGGTGTACTGATAAAATATGTCTAGGTAAAGGTGTATTGAAATGTGTCTAATGTATTACTATGTCAAACTCAAAGCTTTTGTTATTCAATATGATAGCCCTAGAGTTATAATAGGTGATAGGAGTATTCACGTTATTGATAATGAATGTGTAATGTATGAGTAGTGGTAACAAATTACATACTTTTGATTAAGCCACAAACCAGTGTGAACATAAAGTAACGGTACTAGGTAGAACGAATTGAATAGAATGAGAGTTGGAACTTGATTGAAGTGGCTGGTAGCTTTAGCCACCAGTCCTCCCCACTATCGAGATCACTCCTGGGCTGCCTCTTAACCTGTTGACTTTTGAAATGTTTTGACCCCTCTTGGGATGAGTTTGTAACTGAGAGACTAGTCTAGACTTTGAGAGGAGAGGTAAATAGTGAGACAGCAACCGAGAACGTTCAAAACACTGTTTCCTGAAAAGTTACACTAACTGTCAGGATGTTGGACTGGAAGAGTAAGTTGTGGAACAGTAATTTCCTAGGCTCAGGTTATTTGACAGACAGGTACCAGGTGTAGGCTACCAGCATCATGACTTCAAGCGTAGCAGAAACACACTGGTGCCCACTTCACCCACTGCAGAGGGGCCAACACTCAGAGAAGGGTCCAAGTGCACTCATGAATCTGTTCTGGGAGGCTTCTAATGCAGTTAGTAGCACCTGAGCCAAAGGCTAAGACAGTTGTCCAGCATGAAGTTGTAGTGTTCCTGTTCTGTGTTTCTCTCATCACATTCTCTTTTCAGGACGGTCAATTCTTTGATTGTTGACAGGTGACAGAGGCTGGTCAGGTAATGATAATGAGGTATTGGTGTTGAAGGAGAAGTTAGTAGCATAATCGGTCCAGCCAATTACTCTATTCAATTCAGGGGTAAAGGAAAATTTGGAAACCCTGGAGCTTGGAGAAAGTGTGAGGGGCAATTGTCTGAGTAGCATTACGTCCGTAAGTACGTCGACCCCATAGTTGAAGAAAGGTTCATCCAGCGATGCCACTCCAATAATATTCGGACTTGAGCAGGCATCCTTGAGAATGATTATCATTCTTGGGTGGGTAAGGTTGTAGACAAAACTAAGTGCTGAATGTGTTCTCACGTGCCTCAGTGGTTATATCGAGTAGGACTAGTTCTGTTTTCACTAAATATTCCTGAGGTACCCGAATTATGGGTGGGAGGTCACTAGGGGAAAAATATGACACCTAGGTCCCTTAGTCTGGAGTCTCCCAATATTTGGCAAGCCGATTACAAAGAAACTTGAGTATTGGGAGACTGGGAAGAACGAGCAGACAATAGCCCGCCCCACAAGTGTTGAAGAAAGGAAATGTTGATATTATTGGAATGTATATTGTAACTCTGGTTTATGATGTTATTGGTGAAAATGAAATGTTTAAATGTTGTCTAAGCTTAAAGACATGCGTTGACAGACGAAACTGTTAGATGTAAAACAACTGTAGTAAAGTATTCTGTATTGATGATACATGTTCTAATGTGCCCTGTACCATTCCAAATAATGTATTCCATGTTCTATTGTATACAAAAGGTTATCTCCAAGCTTCAGAGGTATACGGTCTATAGTAAAAGAGGAAATTGTTTTGAGGATTAAGACTCTCTCTTATGAATACTTGTTTAGATCTGCAGACAGCATGGTCATAACCCAAGGGGGGACTTGCATTACAGAGCAATGAAAAGTGGTACTGAGATCCTGCATATAAAATCTTTAAAGTGATAGTTTATTATACTATACTATACTAAGGGTGGAACTGACGAAGTCGTATAATTGGATGAACGAAAGTATATTGGTTAATATTGTTTTATCGTGCGATTGCACTCAGTGGCATACTGCGATCGCACGGTAAAATATGCACGCACACAGTCGCACTACAACATTTAGTCATTTATATATTTCATATTTATAATGATTCCAATCCACAGTGATTTATGAACAGATATTATTTAGTTTATTATTAGTTTATATATTATGATTATATGTACACTTTAGTGTTATTTAAGGTTCAGGTTATAAGAATTGTGTCATGTCTGATATCATTTTAATCCCCTATTCATCAACAGTTGTCCGGTTCTTTCGCCGTAAAGATCGCACATTGCATACTCTAGTTAGTAATGTTAAGGAATAAATACTTAAAGTTATATTGACCGTGATGTGTTAATTGACTAGCTTAAACTGGTTTCTGGGCAGGAGAATCATCTGGAATGTTGACCCTCAGCCTTAGAGGGGGTTGTTTGAACTAGCCTATGACCTGTTTACCCTGGACCCACCTGAAGTCTGGACCTATAGAAGCAAGCCATGTCATATGCATTGTTGTCTCTGTAACACTGATTGTATATCATATAGCTGTGCTCCCACTGGCTTCAGCCATTCTCTGACCACAGTATTCTAGAGTGAAATACTGTCCTCTGGTACCCATGGGAGCGCAGCGAGTGCGGTATGTATTTATCTCTTTTTGGTATTGGCTGTACTGTATTATAATCATGTATTGAATTGTTAAACTTTGCATCTGCTAAAATAAATTACTTTGTGCCTTGGAAACACAACACAATCGCTTGGGCAATGCTTATTTGAAAACGATAGAATTACTTTAATAAAAGGCGGCATGGAAGAGTGTTTTGAGGGGCATAAGCAGCATGGCAGAGTGTTTTGAGGGGCAAACGCAGCATGACAGAGTGGGGGGTGGCACAAGCAGCATGGTACAGTGTGATGAAGAGGGGCATTACTGTGGCATAATTTTAAATGTGGGCACTACTGTGTGGCATAACATGACTCATTACTATTATTATCTTGATATTAGCAGCATAAAATAAGAAATATTTTATTCACACACGCACACCTTTTACACATTTTAAAATAAACATGAATTTGAAAAAAGACTAATGGATTGTGAACATTTAAAAGCAATTTATAGCCCATTTCAAGATAGGAATACATTACAATATCTCAATCAAGAAGAAAATTGCAAGTGAGGATGCCAATCAAGAAGCAATATGGAAATATCTTAAATAACAGTTTTTTGTCAGGTGTTATTTAATATATTTTCTTTGATATTTTAAAACTCTTTCTTATAACACAATCTAGTTTTGTGTACCTATTTTATTGTTCTTATTTGAGTATTATTATCATTTATTTGTTAGGCGCCACAAGGTTTCCACAGCACCTTACAAAGTACAAACAGTAGACCATACAGAGAGAAACATTACAGAACAATTAACACAAAGTACCAATGCTTCAGAAACTCCGGGCAGAAATATGGAATGAGGGCGGAGCAGAAAAGTAGGTATGGAGACAGGAGGGGAGAGAGACCCTGCTCATGCGAGCTTACAACTGAAGGGAGGGTGGACAAAACAGGCACGAAAGGGAGGCAGTGATGTAAGGGAGAAAAAGGGACCAGGGGAGAGAGGGGAGAATAAACAGAGTGGATGAGGGGTTAAGTGGATGGTTGGTTGGCTTTCAGAAACAGGTGAGTTTTGAGTGCCCATTTGAAGGAGCACAGATTGGGAGCAAGAAGTCTTGGACTCTGGAGTGGGAAGAGGTAATAAGAGTGGAGGAGAGGCGATGGTCATTTGCCGAGCGCAGGGAGCGGGCAGGAGTGTGAATGGTAAGGAGGTTAGAGATATAGGGGGCAGTGGACTGGGAGAGAGCTTTGTAAGTGGTAGTAAGGAGTTTAAAGAGGATTCTGTAGGGGAAAGGGAGCCAGTGTAAGGCATGGTAGAGAGGGGAGGCAGAGGAGGAGCGGCGTGAGAGGAAGATGAGTCAGCAGCCGCATTAAGTACAGATCGGAGGAGGGCGAGATGGGAGAGGGGGAGGCTAGTGAGAAGGTTGCAGTAGTCAAGGCGGGAGATGATGAGTGCATGGATGATGGTTTTGGTGGCGTTTTCTGAAAGAAAGGGTCGGATACGTGCGATGTTGCGCAGTTGGAAGCGACAGGCTTGTGCAAGGGATTGGACGTGGGGGGCTAAAGAGAGAGAGGAGTCAAGGGTGACACCCAGGCAACGGAGTTGGGTGACAGAGGAGATGGTTGTGTTATTAACAACGATAGAGAGGTTGTGGTGGGAGGAGAGTCTGGAGGGAGGAAAGACAATGAGTTCAGTCTTAGAGATGTTAATTTTGATAAAGTGTGAGGACATCCAGGAGGAGATGGCAGAGAGGCAGTCAGATACACAAGAGAGGAGGGTGGAAGAGAGATCAGGAGAGGCGATGTAGAGTTGAATGTCGTCAGCATAAAGGTGATACTGAAGACCAAAGGAGGAGATGAGTGCACCAAGGGAGGAAGTGTAGAGCGAAAAGTGAAGGGGGCCAAGGACAGAGCCCTGGGGGACTCCTACTTGGAGGGAGGAGGGGGCGGAGGAAGAGCTGGACGTGGAGACAGAGAAGGTGCGGTTGGCGAGGTAAGAGCAGAACCAGGCGTGGGCAGAACCAGAGAGGCTGAGAGAGAGAATAGTTTGCAGAAGGAGGGGGTGGTCCACGGTGTCAAAGGCCACACAGAGGTCGAGGAGGATAAGTAAGGAGAAGTGACCCCTGGATTTGGCTGATAGGAGCTCATTGGTGACCTTGGCCAGGGCAGTGTCAGTGGAGTGGAGGGGGCGGTAACCAGATTGGAGAGGGTCAAAGAGGGATTTGTCCAAGAGGTATCTGGTGAGACGACAGCAGACTAACAGCTCAAGTAGTTTGGAGGCATAGGGGAGAAGTGAGATGGGGCGATAATTGGCAACGAAGGTGGGGCCGAGATTGGTTTTTTTGAGGATAGGAGAGATATGAGCGTGTTTGGATGAGGAAGGTACTACACCAAAGGAGAGTGATAGGTTGAAGAGGTGTGTCAGGTAGGAGCAGGCAGTGGGAGAGAGAGAGCGAAGGAGGTTAGAGGGGATGGGATCAAGAGGACAAGTGGAGGGTGGAGAGGAAAGAATAAGGGAGGGAAATTCGTCGCCTGATGTGGGGCAGAAGGAGGACCAGAGTTGTTTGTTAGAGAGGAGTGGAGTAGTAATGGCAGCGGGAGAGGGGTTGGAGGAGGAGATGTTAAGTCTGATGGCTTCAATTTTGGAAGAGAAAAAAGTGGCAAAGTCAGCAGCTGAGAGGGAAAGAGGGACCGGAGGGGGGGTAGAAAGGAGGGAGTTAAAGGTGGCGAAAAGACGGCGGGGATTAGAGGACTGAGAAGAAATGAAGGATTTAAAGAAGGTTTGTTTAGCAAGGGAGAGGGAAAATCAGAATGAGGAGAGGATAAATTTAAAGAGTCCCATATGGAATTTCCAGTAAGGACTGATTGTTTCCCATAATGAGCTCTCAATACACAAACTCAGACTTGATAACACTCCAGCAAGCAAATCACCAGGTCTTTTTGACTGTAACCATATTAAGGGGTAATTGCCAATCACTAATTATCCCTGCAACCAGTGAAAGGATTATGTGACTGACCTGGGCATCGGAATATCACATTTAACCTCAGGAAGTGCAGAAACTTAACCACAAGATGGAAACTCAAGGTTAAGATTACTACCACCAATCGGTCAGACCAGGAAACAGAAGAGAACTCAATGGAACAAAGAGACTGTGCAGTCTTGTGGCCTATAATGAATAGATTGTTGTACAAGTAGACATTATGGGGTGCTGAAAATGCATATCTATATGTTCTGTCAGAGATATTCAGGGTTTGACAGACATCATATATATTATGCAAAGTTAGGATTATAGAAAGCTTGCAGGAACCTCTGGAGGGTCTCTGGGCAGGTTTAATACCTGTAGAGCAGTCATGTTTGGGATCTAAATCCATATTGAAATCACCTCTAAATATGATTTGACCTTCAGAGGCCTGTGAGAGCCAGATGCGCAAGTATATTAGGGATTTGACTGAGGTTACCTACTGGTGTCATGTGTCATCCTGTGGGTCTGAAGAAACCTTTGTTTTAGTTAGAGTGTTGGATGTAGGTGGTTGGATATTGATGTAACATTTACAATTACAATTTTACACAATGCAACTTTTCAGACATTTCTGCTCTCCACACCTAGGTGTCTCCTCCACACCTAGCTGCACTTCTAGTGTGTGGAGGCATGTCCCAAGGGCAGAGAGTAAATGTGCATCTTAATGTGCACACTGTGTGGACTACTCCAAAATATTTAGGGTGCAACTCCAATACCCTTCATTAAATATCTTTGCTATACTAAATTTAAATACAAAATAATATAGTTATTTTGTAGATAGTAAATGTTGGAACACTGGACCTTATTTATCAATTCCAATTTAGTGACTGAATAACACAAATTCATCCCCTTTTCACAGACTTTTATTTCTTCCAAGACGATGGGCTAGATTTACTAAGCTGCGGGTTTGAAAAAGTGGGGATGTTGCCTATAGCAACCAATCAGATTCTAGCTGTCATTTTGTAGAAGGTACTAAATTAATGAAAGCTAGAATCTGATTGGTTGCTATAGGCAACATCCCCACTTTTTCAAACCCGCAGCTTAGTAAATCTAGCCCTATGACTGCAAGGTATCTGATAAAGACAAATCTGATAAGGAGACTTGTAGATATACATCACAAAAACATCTGTCCACTTGCAATGTGGTTAGCTATTCACTGGAATTTCTGTCCATTCAGCTTGTGCCATGCCAAATGTGTCACAAGTACAGCATCACAGTATTCCAGTATGTCAGGTAAATCAGGATCACAATATGACAGAAGTTAAGTTTTTTAGATAATTTAGGAATACAACATAATAGAAATACCATGTACCAGGAATTATCATGAATGCATGAAGATATGGGTATAGAAACGAAATAAGGGCTTCAGCACATAGCTAGCAATTTATTTTAATGACCTGACCTAAAGCGAAGCCACAGATGAGATTAAATGACCCAAACATTTCCTAAATGTTCTTGAGTAGGTTTAGGGCACGATTAAGACTGTTCCCACTAGAGGCCACTTTGGTGAAGCTGAAAATTAAAGAAAAGCTGTTTTCACACTAGTAGTGACTCTGATGGAGAAAGAAATATCAGATGGATCCCAATGTAGATTCTCACACCAAAAGATTACTGAAAAGAGCAACCCAGATTTTTGAAAAATGATTGACTTCTGGATGGAGGACAACACCATGAAATAGTCCATTGGTTATTTTCTCTAGTGGGAAAATCATTCTTAATTTCCCTGAATTGTAGATCAAGTACTTAATTTGCTTCACAATGATCCCAGAGTAATTAAAATCTTGAATTCGGATCAGTACGTTTTGGCGACTGTGCATGATCCAAGGTTTAAGACCTACATTGATTCTTTGCTTCAAAATGAATGAGATGTGAACCTTTGCAAGGGGCTATTGGTCAGCAAGTTGTCCGCTGAACTGGGCCTTGGCTTGACGATGTCTCCTCCTTCAGTTTCTCAATCAGCTGCTGCTCGGAAAAAAATCAACTTTCAAAACCAAAACAGGGATGACGCAGGGGGCAGCCCACAACAGTTTAACATCTGGGTCGGTTTGAAAGATTTTTCAAAAAAATGTGTGACCTTGCACATAACTCCATCCAATCCGAGTATTAACATGCAAAGGATGCTGGGGGATTATTTTCAAGAGGTAATTGATATGGAAATGTCAGACAGTCCCTTTCCTTACTAAGAAGAAAAGCAAGCCATTTGGAAACCCACGTACAAAATTGCTTTGCAATACCTAAGCTGCCCACCCTCCAGTGTGTACTCTGAAAGAGTATTCAGCACAGCCGGGAACCTTGTCAGTGATCGACGTAGGAGGTTACTTCCGAAAAATGTGGAAAAGATGATGTTCATCAAAATGAACTACATCTTCCACGAGGAAGACCTTTACCCTTAGATTGTACGCTCCTCTGAGCAGGGCCATCTCTCCTCCTGTTTCCACCACTTCTAACTCTGCTCTCCAGCTACTTAGCCCTCCTCCTCGAGGGTCCTCCACCCCACGTCCACTCTCGCTCCTTCCTCCCCCCTGGGGGTCTCCCTGTCTTCCGCGCCCTCCTTCTTGGGCCCCGTTGTTTGCGGATCCTCCCTCCCCCTTCCCCGCCCTCTCTAGCTGTGCATTGAGCTTACTGAGTTGCTGTGTTTACTGCACTGTGCTGTCTCCCATTGTATTGTAATTTTGTTTGTCTCTGTACGGCGCTGCGGACGCCTTGTGGCGCCTTATAAATAAATATTAATAATAATAACAATAATAATAATACCATCAAAGACATCCAAGCACTGACAGTTCTCTAATGGCGGATTCAAGCGAAGATGAATTGATAGTCTGTGATGATGATGTACACACTGATGAGGGTGAAGATGATGACGACAACATCTTTTTAAAACTTTCACTCTAAGTGTACGGTGTAATCTACCCCCAAAACAGGAAAGGGACCTTGGGCATATCTATTTCACTTACAGTGTTTAAAGGCTGTTGTTTTGTCAATTTCACTATAAAGGTAGGATGTCATACACAGACTGACACCAAACTGCCTTTGTCCATTTCTATTTAACGTACAGTCTATGCAGGCTGATTTTTTTCTATTTAACTACAAGTGAGGGGGGGGGGTGCTGATACAGACAGAAACCAAACGGCCTTTGTCCGTTTCTA
The DNA here is from genome assembly GCF_038048845.1 of Mixophyes fleayi. Taxonomy (NCBI): domain Eukaryota; kingdom Metazoa; phylum Chordata; class Amphibia; order Anura; family Limnodynastidae; genus Mixophyes; species Mixophyes fleayi. Next base: position 317,262,197 of record NC_134402.1, read on the forward strand.
TTTTTATTGTACAGTCTATACCAGCCGTCTTCTTTTTTTCTATTTAACTACAAGTGGAGGGGTGGGGCTGATACAGACTGACACCAAACTGACTTTGTCCATTTCTATTTTTATTGTACAGTCTATACCAGCCGTCTTCTTTTTTTCTATTTCACTACAAGTGGAGGGGGGGTCTGATACAGACAGAAACCAAACTGCCTTTGTCCATTTCTATTTTTATTGTACAGTCTATAGCGGCTGTCTTCTTTTTTTCTAGTTAACTACAAGTGGAGGGGGGGTCTGATACAGACAGAAACCAAACTGTCTTTGTCCATTTCTATTTTTATTGCACCGTCTATACCGGCCATCTTCTTTTTTTCTATTTAACTACAAGTGGAGGGGGGGGCTGATACAGACTGGCACCAAATTGGATTTGTCCATTTCTATTTTTATTGCACAGTCTATACTGGCTGGCTTTTTTTCTATTTAACTACAAGTGTAGGGGGGGTCTGATATAGACTGACACCAAACTGCCTTTGTCCATTTCTATTTAATGTACAGTCTATGCTGGCTGTTATTTTTCTATTTAACTATATGTGGAGGGCGTGATATACAGACAGTCACCAAACTCCCTTTGTCTATTTATATTTTATTGTACAGTCTATGCAGGCTGCTTCTTCATCTACTTCAATTTTAATCTAGGGGAATATTATACACCCAAACAGAACATCTGCTTTGGCCATTTGTATTTATAAAATTGTCTTTGCAGGCTGCTTCTTTTATGTTTAACTATCAGTGTAGGGTGCAATATACACCCAAAGACGATGGCAGCATTGCCAATAGGCTAAGATGGAGATGAAGACATTCAGGTTTGTGTGTAGAATTAAGGACGGCCTACCAGGGATTAAACTGTTTTTTTCCTAATTTATTAGCTTTAGAATTACCTCACTTATCCAAGAAACAGGTGGAGCACTAAATTAGGTTATTTTAGCCCCAAAAAAGTGATTTTTAAACAAATTGCAAAACAAAACCAAACAAAACCAAAACACGCAATGGTGATTTTGCCAAAACCAAAACCAAAACCAAAACACGAAGTTAATCCAGATCCAAAACCAAAACCAAAACACAGGGGTCAGTGACCATCTCTAATATAAACTGAAATTATTTCAATTGTATTTGAAAAAGGTGTTCTTAAATCGTTTCTCTTTTATTGTCTTTTTTTTTTAATGTAACTTTGCAGGTTAGTAATTGGATGATTAAAAAAGTACAATTGTCTTGTTAATAAAGTAAATTGTTTACCTACCTCCACCCAAAAAAAAAAGAAAATGGAGAGCTTATTTTGCTAATTGAAAAAATGTTCTAGCCTAATTGAGATCCCAACATACAAAAAGTAGAAATGCTCAGGCACGGTTCCTCTGAAATCGAACACCTGAACTTAGTAAAGAGCCTAGTTTTGGAATCTATAAATACCGCCCGCCACGGCGGTCTAGCGCCATTTGAGAGTGGGATACAGAAGGGTATAGAGCCGTTGGGCAGGCAAACTTACAGAAGTGAAAGAGGAGGGTGGTAGCAGTGTTCAACAAAGCTCCATAGCTAATTGTCATTGCTGAAATACAAATATACAGGTCCTTGCAGGCTTTTTTTCTGAATTTGCACCAAAAAGTGTAGGGTGTTATAACACACAGAGACAAGAGCTCCCTTGCTGAATTTGTCACTGCTGAAATACAAATATAATATACTAATCCTTGCAAGCTTTTTTCTGAATTTGCACCAAAAAGTGTAGGGTGTTATATACACCCAAAGACAAGAGCTCCATTGCTGAATTTGTCATTGTTGAAATACAAATATAATATACTAGTCCTTGCAGGCTTTTTTTCAGAATTTACACCAAAAAGTGTGCGGTGTTATATACACCCAAAGACGAGAGCTACGTTGCTCAATTGCGAATTGTCATTGCTTATATACAAATACTAGTCCTTACAGGCTTTTCTTCTGAATTTGCACCAAAAAGTGTACGGTGTTACAAAAATGGATTCACAGCAGTACACAGAAGAGCAGGAGCAGCAAGCAGCTGCTGTCACCAGTCATGATGATAGTAATCCCTGTACATCATCTGGCAAAGCCTATGTAAAAGTACATAGTGTTTTTAAGTCCGGCAAACAAAAATGTAAAAAAACACCTTTTACCTTCGTCAAGAAAGAAACACCTGTAATCAAGGCATAGTTAAGTGCCGAAAAAAATAAAATTGCCAGCATGCCATTCTACACACGCAGTGGCAAAGAAAGAATTAGGCCTTCACGTTTCTCTATGAGTACTAGTTCTGCAACTGTCAGTGGGGCATCTTTTTGTAAGGTCAGTCATGATGATACAAGACCTTGTCATTCTGACTCAAAAAGTGTGTTATATAGGTAACACAAAAAGGATAGCTGCATTGCTAATTCTCATTTGCTGAAATGCAAATTCTAGTCCTTGCAGGCTTTTCTTCTGAATTTGCAGGCAAATTCAGAAGTGATATATAGGTAACAGACAAAGAGGAGTGCTCTATTGCAAAGAGTCATTGCTGAACTACAAATAGGAGGGCTAGCAGGCTTCTCTTCTGAATTTGCAGGCAAATTCAGAAGTGTTATATAGGTAATAGGCAAAGAGTAGTGTTTCATTGCTAAGAGTCATTGCTGAAATACAAATTGGAGGGCTCGCAATCTTGTCTTCTGAATTTGCAGGCAAATTCTACTGTGTTATATAGGTAACAGACAAAGAGCAGTGCTCCATTGCTAAGAGTCATTGCTGAAATAGAAATTATATGGCTGGCTGGCTTGGTCTAAACCTGCAGTTACATCTGACTGTACCATAGCTCACTCAGAAACAGAAGAAGTAGCAAGAATCAGTGCTGAAACATAAATAATAGGGCTGTCAGTGTTCTTCAAAGTCTCCAGTGACATTGTATGGTGCCATAGCTCATACAGAAACATTGTTGTTGTCACTCTCCAGTCTCAGTCATGATGATACTAATTCCTCTACCTCATGTGCTAAAGCCTATGTTCAAGGGCATAGTGGTTTTAAGTCAGGGAAACAAAAATGTAAATTAAAAACCTTGTACCTTTTCAAAGAATAAAAACCCTCTAAAAAAGGAAAGTTTACTGTAGAAAAACATACAATTGCCAAGATACCATTCTACCCAAAATATTACCAGGCATACCAGTATCAGGTAGCTCTCTTTTCTTAGCTAAATTTGAGCACCTGCAATCTACACTGTCATCATATTCACCCTCATCATTGTGTTCATCTTCCTCAAACAATATTAATTAATCCCCGCTGGAATCCACCATCACAAAAGTCTGTGTACATTGATGTAATTGCCTAGAATGGCCTTCCTCATGGAATTTATAGTTCATTTTATGGCAGAGTGGTCATAAATTTTTGGGCAATTCTTTTAGAGCAGAGCAAATGTCAAAATGTTGTGCTGGCTCATCTGCATCACCACTGGGTGTCTTGGGAAAGCTAAGTTTTTCCCGAAAAGCAGTTGCCAGAGAAACTGAGGGAGGAGACGTCATTACAAGATGTTGATAGCTCTTGGATCCTGGTGAAACGAATTAAGTCCTAGATCTACAATTATAATATAGTTAGCGGATTTGCTTAGTTTAATTTCATCCTTCAATTTCTCTAGCTGCTTCTCAAAAAGTATAATTAAGGCAATCACTTGACTCAAGCTAATTGTGTCTGCACTCTATTCACAGGTGACTACTTCACTGGACTAAAGTACATTCTCTCTCAAATTCTAGTCTTCTTGCAGCTGCTGCATTCTTCTACATGCTGTTGCAGAATCCCGAAAAAGACCCTACATTTTTTGAGACACAGACAGTATCTCATGCATGTCATTTTAAAAGTTCTGTAACACCAAGTTGATTGTGTGAGCAAAACAGGAAATGTGATGGAATTCCCCCCGCTGTAATGCTCTACCAATATTGGTGGCTTTATCAGAAATCACATATCCTCAGGAGAGTCCAAGCAGGATTAGCCATGTTGCAATGACATTCCTTACTTTTTGTAACAGATTGTCAGCTGTATGCCTTTTAGTGCAGCCGCTGATACACAGAGTAGCCTACTTCTAAAAAATGTGACGTACTTGGGTACATGCTGCAGCTGTTCCTGCTGGTGAAGGCGAATCACCAACCCAGTGGGCTGTCACAGTCATATAATCTTTAGTTTGCCCAGTTCCGCTTGTCCACATATCTGATGTTAAGTGTACAGTGGGTAGAATGGCATTTTGTAGCCCAAAAATTACATTTTTACGAACTTTCTGGTAGAGGTGAGGAATAGTTTTTCTAGTAAAATGGTGTTGTGATGGAATTTGGAAATAGGGACAGAAGACCTCAATTACCTGTCTAAAACCAGCTGCATTAATAGTGGATATTGGACGCAGATCTTATACTGGCATAGTCCCCATGGCATGTGTGATCCGCTTTGTGACTGGGTGACAGTTTTCTTACTTTCTTCCTTGCAAAGGATTGTTTAACAGTCAATTGTTGTAAACTACTAGTAGTATTCTTCTGGCTTGAAGATCGACCCCCAGCAGCAGGAGCAGCAGCGTGACTAACGCTCAATAATTCTTCAGAGGAATCATGGCTTGTTGAGGAGTCATCTAACCTTAGAAACTCGGATGCAGGACTAACTCTCATCACTTGTGAGGATATTGATGATGAACGTGTTGGGGGTGTAGATTGCAGGTGCTGGGATCTTGATGAGAGAACTGAGATAGATGATGCTGGACTGCTTGTTGTTATTTTTTTAACATAAGTTTCTGATTTTCCCAACAGCTGTCCATGAACTCTCTTCAAATGCCATAACAGGGATGAGGATCCTAGATGGTTAAGGTCCCTACCTCTAATGAGTGTGGCTTTACAAACACTACAAATGACTAGACAACTGTTGTCAGGTTTTGTGTAAAAATAATTGCACACATTAGACAATGGCCCTTTTCTTATCACAGGCAAGAACTGCTGCAATCTTTGATTGAAAGTGTATGAAAATAATATTGTGACCTATGAGGTGGTCAAAATTGACTGCAAATGACTTCAAATTAGTATTAGTGAGGTTAATAATAATGTAGGATCAAAAAAAGAGCAAAATTATGTGAATTTAGCATATTTTAGCAATTCGTCTAAAAATATACAGATCCAAAACCCAAACCAAAACACACGAGGGTGGTTTTGCCAAAACCAAAACCAAAACACGAAGCTAATCCAGATCCAAAACCAAAACCAAAACCACTTCACAGGGGTCAGTGAGCATCTCTAATGAAAAGGCACCATTCTCTGAAAAGGATGGGCTTCATGTAAGACTGAATTTATTTATTCTTTTGATATTACAAAAAAGTAATGCACAGTATGTAGCTAAAGGGGTGATTAAGACAATTATCCTTCAACATAGCACCAAGTAAAGATAACGGGAGCTGTGGGCAGAATGTAAGACGGCTGGAAATGCAAGACCCCCTGAAGAAATATCCTCACACAGTTTGCTTGTTAGGACCAGATACATGGACTCTCAGAGAGCTGAGTTTAAGACCCACGGACAAACAATCTTGGAGAAAGGCCAAGACACTAAAAAGTAACAAATCCACCGTGTGGAAAGAGCGACACTCGCACCATCACATTCGGTGCAAAATGTGGCCAGAAGCCGGGTTCCTAGCTCGCAACATAGTGTCCACTACTCAGGTGGATAAACCTTTTGCCACCAAAGACCTCAATAGCCACGCCAATAAAGCCAGCCAATGAAGGTCCTGGAACCGAAATGGGCCCTGTAGTAGCAGTTTGTCGTGAAACGGTAGACGCCGCCCTTGCTCACTTGCCAGTCACTGAATGTCTGCGAACCAGACCGGATGTGGCCAATGTGGAGCCACAAGGATCACAGGTAATCTCCTTGTTTCACTATTCTGAGCATTGGAATGGGAGGAACAGATATCATGCGATGGAAGTCCGAGTGCATAGTCACTACTTCTACTGCTACTGCCAGAGGAACCCTGGTTCTGGAGCAGAACTTGTCCACTTGCCTGTTGTGAGGAGAAGCCATCAGGTCGATGTTGCGCAGAACCCACCTACACTAAAAAACCTCCGGATGGAGGGACCACTCTCCAGGCAGCATCTCATGTCTTTACAGGTAGTCTGCCTCCCAGCTTTCCACCCAGGGAAGGAACACTGCCGATATGGCTGCAACAAACCTTTCCTCCAAAGCCAGAATCTGAGCTGCTACTTGCATGCCTCCCACACTTCTGGTATCGCCCTGATGATTTACATGCTCCATGGCCTTGGCACTGTCGGACTGGAGTTGTACCGGAGCATCCTGCAGAACTTGCTGTGCCTCCTGAAGTGCTAGCAACATGACCTTTAATGCCAAGACATTTATCAGAAAGGAGTTTTCCCAAAGCGACCAGGTCTCCTGAAGGTGCATGTGTAACACCATGGCACCCCAACCAAGGAGGCCTGTGTCCATTGTGACAATGGTCAAAGACCATGTGGCGAAGGAACTGCCCATTGACAGAAGTTCCTTCATCAGCCACCAGCAAAGGGACAGATGAAATTCCTGGGACAACTGGATCTACTAGGAATCCAAGTGAATGGTGGAGCCCATCCATTTCTTCAACAGGTCCCACTGAAGGTGCGTGAATGGAATCTCCCGATGGGAAGTGTCTCGAACGTGGAGAACATCTGCCCAGAAGCTTCATGCATATTGTCACGGCTCTGAGGTTTTTTGAAGATCCCTTGCCTCTACTATAGAGGATGGTGGAGGCAGAACACAATGATATTCTCAGGGTAAGTTCACGGCTTACAAGCATCAATAATAACACATGAGAAAGTAGTAGTGCTGCAACATAGTGTATTGAATGTTGGTACAACAGGAAGGAAATAGATATATATATATATATATATATATATATATATATATATATATATATATATTGGCAGAGATGAATACACGGCAATTCGTAGTAATGCAGACACAAATCCAACAGTCTGTTGGCAACATTTAGACAGGTCACTCTCAAAATATGGCAGCCTTGGCTTTCCAGATGCGGATTTCAGCTCTCATTATTTGTTTAAAATATGGTGTTTAACATAGTAGAAGCTTGGTCTAGAAACTTTGAATTTAAGTTCTGGATGTAATTTTGGGCATTGCTTTCATATATATTGGTTGATTCATTAAGGAAAGTAAGGCAAAAAAATTGGTAAGTTTTCTCCTGGACAAAACCATGTTACAATGCAAGGGGTGCACATTAGTTTATTATTTTACACATAAGTTAAATGCTGGCTGTTTTTCATGTAGCACACAAATGCTTGATAGCTTTATTTGTACACTGAAATTTAAAGTTGATTTAGGGCATGCCCTATCCAACTATAAATCTGTCCCCACATTTTACATTTACCACGCCCTCCAATGCAACATGGTTTTGTCAAGGTGAAAAGTTGCTCATTGTTTTGCTTAACTTTCTTTAATGATTCAGGCCCATTGTGCATAAATTCTGTATTTAGACACTCATACAGAAGTAAGGGTTTATTGAAACATTTCCCAGCTGACATTTTTATAAAACTTATTATTGCATATGCTGTATAGAATATAGCTCAATAATTATTTAGTAATATTTTTGCCATCATCAAAGAAGTAAATAAGGTGCAATGCCAGTTTTACTTATTGGAGGTTGCTGATCAATAGACCCTACAATTGTATTTAGAAGCCCAGTTACAATGCTCTTGAAATTTTTCACATATCTGTTTGCTTCCCTGGGATGGATTTTATTGAATCAATTGTAATATATTCTCCAACTCTTAAGTACGCATTTACCGTCAATAGAATTAAACTTTGTACTTTGGCTGACACTGTGTAATTCCTCAGCAATGGTTTGTTTTTGGGAGATGTATAACCTAAGTTGAATATTATCTCTCGTGTCAGTTTTTAACATAGTGTTGAACACAAGTCAGTTTCTATTTGGGAAAGAATGTTTGAAAACTTTTTTTCTAAACTTCCTGTATGAAGATGTAATGTGCAGCATTATTAAACTGTACTCATTAAAGTGATGAGAAAAAGAGCTAATATCTGATGGCAAGGCAACAGCACAGTACGAGTGTTGATAGTTTTTTTTGTATTACATTATATTGTTAATGTCATAGCCTTCTATAAAGCCATACAGATGGTTGGGAATGGGATATGTTATATCTGTGAATATCTTAAACAAATTTGTGATTTTAAAAGGTGAAATTCATTTTGACTTTATATCAGGTGATTTTTGTTAAACATATTAGTAACAAAACAGTTGTGATCTATTGTGTGCTGGTTGTCCAGGGGCTCTGACATAAATTTAGGTTAAGTCGTAAAAACATCCTCTCTCTAGAGAGACTAGATCAGAGTGTAGTCATTACCACACTCATAGTAACTGATCACTGCCTTCTGTAATTGTAGACGCTGGAAACTGGTGGCCAGAGATTTTACTCAGCAGCAAACTATGTTATTTATTGGAGTATTTTCTTAATATCACCTCCTTTTTTGATGCCTAAGAAATTTATACAACAGGAATGTTTCCTCCTTTGAAATTTGAATTTGTTTCCTAATTACTTGTGCAATATCATGATCAATTTCTCTAGTAACATTGTCTAACATTTTTTTATGAGCTATTGTATACTGGTGCACTTATGCTCAGGTCTGTCAATATCTGATATAATTTTATGTAGTTTATTTTGTAGAAAGCTGTCGCCTTGTTCAGATGATCTTTATGTGTCAGTAGGCACGTTGGTTTCTAACATATCCTGTTTGCTATCAGTTTTTTAAAAACATATGTTGCAAGCTATGCACTAGAGGTAAGCTTGTTTTCCTTTTCAAAATCATTCTATGTATTGCACTGATAAATACTTCCAAATAGGGAAGCACAACCACTGATTCCATGGCTGCTGAGAGATTTGCCTTGTACTTTTTTTCTGTATTAGTTCCATAATCAAAGGATTTATATTAGATTCTAAACACTGACCATTTGTTCAAATTTTTTTCTACTGTCTCGCTTGCTGTTAAGTCTGGAGATTCAATATATTTCAATGCTGATTTTTTTCACACAACTTTCCATACCCATTGGTTTCCCAGATTTAAATTTGGTATGGCTATATAAGGTGAAATGTTATTTCATCACAAACTTTCTCTACATTTTTTATGCAGTATCTGCTAAATTAGTACCTAATTCTTGAAAAGATTTTGAAAATTCTTGTTTGCAAAAATTTGTGGCTCACACTCTGGGAGATCAATCTTATATATAAAAATAATTGGTCTGTTTGTCTGTCCGGTTATGCATTCGGACACCCGTGTAGCGATTGGGATGAAACCAATGCAAGGTGGTCCAGTTGGATCATGGCCAAGTTTTAGGGGGGTTAGGGTCCCGGTTGGACTTCCCCATTGGTGTGCACTGGACAGAACTATGAAACCAATGTGAAGTGTTTTAGTTGGAACCTGGCCAGGTTTTAGGGGGGTTAGGGTCCCAGTTGGACCTCCTGTTGGTGTACACTGGTCAGAACTTTGACCCAGGGAGCCTGTTCAGAGCCTTCCACTGGATGGATTTGGATGACAACTTCACAGACTGGTAACATTGGATACCAGAACACATACTAGGGGGTTGAGGTCCCGGTCAGACCTTCAGTTGGTGTACGCTGGCCAGAACTTTGACCCGAAGAGCCTGTACTGGGCCTTACACTAGGTGGCTTTAGATAGCATTTATTATAAAATAAAAAACAACACTGGGCAGCCAGCTCATGGGTGTGTTGGAAGAGCTGCTAAGCTGCTAATTATTTTTAAAAGGTTGACAGTTGACATCAAACTCATTGATAATTTAATAACTTGAAGATTTAAACACCAAGGCACCACCAAGTACTTCAGCTAGTTATATATATTTTTTGGGGCTTGCTGCTTACAGTCAAACAGCACCTTGTTTTTTGGTCAAATAGTTCTTTTGACACTAATACTGCAACTCACACGTTTGCTTTCATATTTAACCACTTGGGATTTTAATAAGAAAAAAAATATTATTTTTTGGGGGAATGTTCTGGTCACAGTCAAACAGCACTCTGCTTTTTCTCCACAAATACTTCAGATGTCTATACTATATAAGCTATAATATACTACAACCATTAGCCACTGCCTGTCTACACTTCACTTGCTCACACCCTGTTGATCTACACACAATTCTAGAATACTGATCTGTAAATAAATGCTGCAATAACACAACAAAACAACAGTGCTCTGGTCCTAACAAGCAAACTGTGTGACCAGATGTGTGCAATTATAAACTCCTAGCACTAGGTGTAGTGTACTGCACTAACTCAACCCCCACAGTTCACAAACACTAACCACAAAAGATAGATGACATAGAATAAAAGATACCAAGAGCCTACATTTAATGTGGGCCTGACTTCTGGACCCTGTAAGGGAAAATACCTTAAACAAATACAGTATAATAAAGTGACCACCACATAATGGCCTCCTAAATATAATACAATGGTTACAGACTGTGCACGGTCTCAAATTGACTGAGACCACAGGCTAATTCTGCAATTATTTGGGGCCACGGGCTAAGCCTGACGTTAAATAGGGCCACAGACTTAGACTGAAATATTATGCTGGCACAGGCTTAACCTGAAATTAAATAATTGAGCCCAAAACTGCTGCTGCATAGGCCTAATGCCTGAAAGATGCCCAGGGCCTTGAGCGCAGAGTGTAAGAAAAATAGAGTGCAGGCGTGGGCCTGGTAGAGGGCTGCCCAAAACACCTTACCTGACTTTAGCAGTTTTCACTGGCAGCAGGAAGCAACCATGACATCTCTTTTGCTTTCCCCTGCTTCTTCTTCTTGATGGAGTCTTCAGCAGTCCTCTCTTTTGATCACACAGCTCTCCGGCTCTGTGCTCTCTGCTGCCATCTACTTTCTTCTTCTGCCTCATCTGCCTTCTTCTTTCTTGTTCTCGCCGATTTATCTTCTCTTTTCTGCTCCAGCAACGTCTTGCTTGATCCTGCCGGCTTTTATCTTGATTGTGGGACCAACTCTTCTGTGGAACTCCATGCAGGTCTTTCTCTGGGGCCGAACTAAAACTGCGCTGCATGAGATGCCAGCCATCCCGTGGGTACAGACCGGTGATGCCTCACAAAAACCTCAAATGACTGGAAGTAAACCTGATTAGCTCACTGATCCAGCCACTGATTGGTTGGCAGCTGCGCCGAAACCTGGAAAGAGAAGTATCTTGGCGTCCCCAGATCCCTGGACAAGTGAGTTTTCTCTTTTTCATTTCTTCACCCTCTTCATGGGCTCCTGGGGGTGCTCTCTCATAGTGGAATGCAAGTGTAAGCATAACTTGCAATTAAAAAAGTTGCAAGCAAGTTTTTACGTATGTACGTTGTTTTCAGAATTGAAAATGTGTCCAGGTATGAATGAGCAGCACACCCTTCATACACTTATAACCAATGTGCATACCTGTACAAAAACCTTTTATTTCATATGTTACAAACATACAACGCAATTGCTATGAAGTATCATTAATAATAATAGTAATAATAACCTAGCTAATACAGCAGAAGCAATTTGCTGACATGCCTACAGAAAATAAAATATGTTTTATTGTTCACTACAACAAGCTGTTCAAATCCAAATCAATAAACGAGTTGCTATTAAAATCTCAGTAAGCGTCTGTGAATCATTCGCAACCCTTTAATTACAAGTGGCTCGCTAGATGTGTTATCAGCATCATCCCCTACTTACACATGCTTCTGACTACCCGCAAAAAAACGCTTTCTCAGCCATATCTGTGTTTACGACCCTGTCTGAATCTGTACCTAATTGCTCCAACATGCAATTACTGTACATTTCCTATTTTAGAATAACCCTTCCATCCCCCGTCACACATCTTCAGGTGTAAGGAATCTTAAGTGCATAAAAGTCTCAGGTCTGAATAGCCGCAGTTGCACATGTTCACTTTTTGAGCAAGTGCAGTGTAAAAAAACGCAAATGTACATTCATCTCCTTCTGAATCAGGCCTGGATCATTCCAAATCTTTCCACATAGATGAAGAATTATTGGCAGGAACTATGCCTACAAACTCTCCTGATAGAGATTTTAAGGAACCCCTATACATACGGTTACTAGTTCAGCCATGTAGATCCAAACACCTATGAAATACACATGCTGCATGGGTGCCCTGCAATTAGTTCATTCTTGCATAGTAAAAACTGCAGACATGCAGCAAGTGACGTGACCAGAGGCTCCAGGTCACCAATGCAAATATTAGACCAGAGACTCCTGCCCATGATTTCCTATGTGCTTGCCATCATATGTGCTCTCTATATCCTTGCCACCATCTGTGCTCCCAGCAGTTCTATGCAGTCTTCCAATCAGCTATACAGAAGGAGTCTGATGTATGAAACAGCAGTGGGGATTAGAAGGCAGCTTGAGACAAAATAATAAAACTTCCTAATAACTCTGTACCAACTAGTTTTGGAAAGATCTGGGGGTAAATGTATCAAGCTGAGAGTTTTCCTGCGTGCTTGAAAAGTGGAGATGTTGCCTATAGCAACCAATCAGATTCTAGCTATCATTTTGTAGAATGTACTAAATAAATGATAGCTAGAATCTGATTGGTTTTTCAAACCCATCAGTAAACTCTCAGCTTGATACATTTACCCCCTGATCTCCATCCACTTCAATCAAGTTATATATACACATTTATCATGTGCACACAAATCATATATAAAGCTAGTAATACTATTGTTATAGTTTAGTAATCACAGGAATGAGCTTTGATTGCAGACACATGGGATTTTTGTTCTATCCCTAGGCCCATCCTTTTATTCTTAATTGGCCCTGGGAACTAAGTGTTAGATTTTTGATTTGCAATTAATGTCAGCCCCTCTGATAATACACTGATAGCCTTTAAATTCCAACTTAATCTTTCAGATTTATTGCTGAGATATCGAGAGCCTGACTTATTCTGCAAATGACCCTACTAATCCAGTTGTTACCCATTATAAACATACAGCACTGATCTACTATAATACCAAGGTAATGCATTTAATGGAACAAGTGTGGATGTAAAACTTTCAGTGTATAAGTATTCTCATTTTACACTCAGTATCTTGGTTTTGATGTGTGTCTATATTAGAGATGGGCGGGTCCGGTTCTCCGAGAACCGAACCCACCCGAACTTTGGGTATCCGAGTACCGAGCTGAGCAGCTCGGTATTCTCCCGCCCGTTCCGAATCCAAATCGAGGCCGAACGTCATCGTGACGTCGTCGGATCTCGGGGCTCGGTTCTCGCGATACTTCAACTTTATAAATACACGCCTCCACAGCAATCCATCGCCATTTGACAGAGGGAGAGAGCAGGGTGTAGTCATAGGCTGATTAGATCAGGGACAGAGAATACAATATTGTTCTTGCAATTGCTCTAACCAAAATCGCTAGTGCAGAGAGGAGGATAGAGGTTTATTATTTTTTCTTAATATTTGGCACTCCCCAGCGCTAATTGTGCATAAATATTTCTGGCTGTCAAAAGTCATATCTGTCAGCAGTATCTACCAAATAATTTTTAGCACTCCTCAGTGCTTTTGTGGTGTCCTCCCTAATTGTGCATTAATATTTCTGGCTGTCAAAAGTCATATCTGTCAGCAGTATCTACTAAATAATTTTTAGCACTCCTCAGTGCTTTTGGGGTGTCCTCCCTAATTGTGCATTAATATTTCTGGCTGTCAAAAGTCATATCTGTCAGCAGTATCTACTAAATAATTTTTAGCACTCCTCAGTGCTTTTGGGGTGTCCTCCCTAATTGTGCATTAATATTTCTGGCTGTCAAAAGTCATATCTGTCAGCAGTATCTACTAAATAATTTTTAGCACTCCTCAGTGCTTTTGGGGTGTCCTCCCTAATTGTGCATTAATATTTCTGGCTGTCAAAAGTCATATATGTCAGCAGTATTTACTAAATAATTTTTAGCACTCCTCAGTGCTTTTGGGGTGTCCTCCCTAATTGTGCATTAATATTTCTGGCTGTCAAAAGTCATAACTGTCAGCAGTATCTACTAAATAATGTTTAGCACTCCTCAGTGCTTTTGGGGTGTCCTCCCTAATTGTGCATTAATATTTCTGGCTGTCAAAAGTCATATCTGTCAGCAGTATCTACCAAATAATTTTTAGCACTCCCCAGTGGTTTGGGCTCAGAATGGATTCAAAGCAGTCCACATATGATCTGAATGAGCAACCAGGTTCTGTCACCAGTCCTGATGTTAGTGTTCCCAGTACGTCATCTGGCCAAGGTGATGTCAAACAACAGAGTGTTTTCAAATTAGTGCAAAAAACAAAAACCAAAAAAAAATGTACTGTATTGAAGCGAAAAAGAAGTGTAACTGAGCAAAAGTTAAGTGACGATAAAAAAAAATTTGCAAGCATGCCATTCTACACACGCAGTGGCAAAGAGAGAATGAGGCCTTCACCTTTGGCTATTAGTGGCAGATCCCAAAAATTTACCCAGCCTACAATTGGTGCACAACTACTGTTACGCGTCAAAGCCGAGCTGCAAGATAACAGTGAGGCATTACAGGAGAATATTTGCTCTGATTCACAAATGACAACAATCCCTGTGGAGAGTCCATCCAACAGTGGGCTGTCTAATCGTGAGCTTTCTGCTGATGTGTGCCTTAATAGCCCGAGTGTAGCAGGTGATACCCAAATTGAGGATGCCACTTTGGAATTAGAAGAGGATGAGGGGGAGATTTGTGGAGGCGACGAGGGCGCTAATGAGGATGTTGATGAGGATGAGGTTGTTTGTGTAAGTCCTGCACCAGTGGCAGCAGTTCTGGCACGTGACAAGAAAAAGGCCATTGTCATGCCTGGGCATAAAACAAAAAAATCCACTTCTTATGTGTGGAATTATTTCTACCCAAATCCAGACAACAATTGTATAGCCATTTGTAGTGTATGTCAAGCCACAGTCAGTCGAGGGAGGGACCTTAACCATCTTGGAACCTCGTCTATGTTACGCCATTTAACGAGAGTTCATGGCAAAGTGTTGGGAAAAGCTGAAAGTTCTTCCCAAAAGAATACAAGCACTCCCTCATCAGCTAAGACCCTCCGCTCACCGACATACCGACGGTTACAAAATACACCCACCACACCATCCTCATCAATATCCTCAGTAGCGCTCGGAGTTAGCCCGGCATCCCACTTAAGGCTGGATGACTCCGGCACTATTATTGATTCCTCTGAAGAAAGCGTTAGTCCTGCTGCTGCTGTTGCTGCTGCTGCGGGTGAATCGTCATCCCAGAGGCAGGTTAATAAAATGAGCAGTCCTACATTTCAGCAATTAACTGTGAAACAATCATTTGCGAGGGGAAGCAAATATGAAAGCAATCACCCAGTCGCCAAGCGAAATACAGACGCCATGGCTTCAATGTTAGTGTTAGATCTGCGTCCAATCTCCACAATAAACGCAGCTGGTTTTTCACAGTTAATTGAGGTTTTGTGTCCGCGTTACAGAATTCCATCGCGACACCATTTCTCCCGTAAAGCTATTCCACAACTATACCAAAAAGTGTGTAAAAATGTAGAGATTGCGCTAAAAAATGCCATTCTGCCCACTGTTCACTTAACCACAGATATGTGGACAAGTGGAAGTGGCCAAACCAAAGACTATATGACTGTGACAGCCCACTGGGTTGGTCATTCACCTTCACCAGCAGGAGCAGCAGCAGCATGTACACCACTACGTAACATTTGTCACAGGCAGGCCACTCTTTGTATCACCGGCTTCACTAACAGGTATACGGCTGACAATTTGTTACGCAAACTGAGAGATGTGATTGATGCATGGCTTATACCACTCGGACTCTCCCCAGGGTATGTAATTTCAGATAACGCCAACAATATAGTGCGAGCATTACAGCTGGGTGATTTCCAACATATTCCCTGTTTTGCTCACACCATCAACTTGGTGGTGCAGAGCTTCCTATGAAATAACCGTGAGGTGCAGGAGATGCTTTCGGTGGCCCGTAACATTTCAGGCCATTTCAGGCATTCAGCCACAGCATGTAGGAGTTTACAGCAGCTCCAAGAGCAGTTTAACTTGCCCTGCCACCAACTTAAGCAAGAGGTGGTAACTCGGTGGAATTCCACCCTGTACATGCTTCAGAGGATGGAGGAACAGCGCAAAGCCATCCAAGCATATTGCACAAGCCATGATATTGGGAAAGGAGGGGGGATGTATTTCACTCTTGCACAGTGGGGAATCCTTTCAGTGCTGTGCAAGGTGCTGAAACAATTTGAAGTTGTGACGTGTGAGGTGAGTGCAGACTCTGCTAGTTTGAGCCAAGTCATTCCTTTAATTAGACTATTGGAAAAGCAGCTTGAGAAAATGAAGGAGGAGCTGAAAGCAAGCAATTCAGCAAAGTATGTTGGCCTTGTCGATCAAGTACTTAATTCGCTTCACAATGATCCTCGAGGTATTAAGATCTTGAACTCGGATCAGTACGTTTTGGCAACTGTTCTTGATCCAAGGTTTAAAACCTACATTGAGTCTTTACTTGTAAATGAGCGAGATGTGAACTTTTGCAAGGAGCTATTGCTCAGCAAGTTGGGCGCTGAACTGGGCCTCGGCTTGACGACGTGTCCTCCTTCACTTTCTCAAGCTGCTGCTCGTAAAAAATTAAATTTCCAAAAAAGAAGCAGGGAAGACACAGGGGGCAGACCAGAACAATTTAACATCTGGGCTGGTTTGAAGGATTTTTCAAAAAAATATGTCACTTTGCCCATAACTCCATCCAATACGAGTATAAACATGCAAAGGATGGTGGAGGATTTCTTTCAAGAGGTAGTTGATATGGAAATGTCAGACAGTCCCTTTCCTTACTGGGAAGAAAAGCAGGCCATTTGGAAACCCATGTACAAACTTGCTTTGCAATACCTAAGCTGCCCACCCTCCAGTGTGTACTCTGAACGAGTGTTCAGCACAGCAGGGAACTTAGTCAGTGATCGCCGTAGAAGGTTACTTCCCAAAAATGTGGAGAAAATGATGTTTATAAAAATGAACTACATCTTCCACGAGGAAGGCCTTCACCATCCAAGACATCCAAGCACTGACTGTTCTCTAATGGCGGATTCAAGCGGCGATGAATTGATAGTCTGTGATGATGACGTACACACTGATGAGGGTGAGGATTAAGCTGAAGATGATGCCGATAACATCTTTTTAAAACTTTCTATGTAAGTGTAGGGTGCAATCTACCCTCTACCCCCAAAGAGGAAAGGGACTTGTGGCATTTCCATATCACATACCATCTTGAAAGGCTGCTGTTAGGGCAATTTATCCTTAAGGGTAGGGTGTCATAGACAGAGTGACCCTAAACTGGCTTTGTCCATTTTTCATAATATTGTACAGTTTATAATGGCTGCATTTTTGGGTATTTTATACAAGTGGAGGGGGGCCTAGAGAGACAAAAACCAAACTGGCTTTCTCCATGTCAATTAATATTGTACAGTCTATAATGGCTGAATTTTTTGGTATTTTATACAAGTGGAGGGGGGCCTAGAGAGACAGAAACCAAACTGTCTTTCTCCATGTCTATTAATATTGTACAGTCTATAATGGCTGAATTTTTTGGTATTTTATACAAGTGGAGGGGGGCCTTGAGAGACAGAAACCAAACTGGCTTTTTCCATTTCTTTACATATTTAACTATAAGTGTAGGGTGTAATATACATTCAAAGACGATGGCTGCATTGCCAATATGTTTTATGTGTAGAATAAATGAAGGCCTACCAACGAAGAATTAAACTGTTTTTTTGGATGATTTATTACCTCAACAATTAGATTACTTGTCTCTAAAACAGTTGGAGCACTAAATTGGGTTAATTTAGGCCCTAAAACATGGATTTTCCAAAAAAGTAGCAAAACAAAACCAAACAAAACCAAAACCAAAACACGCAATGGCGGTTTTGCAAAACCAAAACCAAAACCAAAACACGACGGTAATCCAGATCCAAAACCGAATCCAAAACCAAAACACGGTTTAGTCTAGTCTATATCAAAAGGGCTAAGAGACATTACAGCAGACATATGATCTGCAGTTAGGACTGTTTCAAGGACAAGTACATGATTTAGTGGAGGTTAGAGATGCTCACTGACCCCCATGTTTTGGTTTTGTTTTTGTTTTTGAATCTGGATTACCTTCGTGTTTTAGTTTTGGTTTTGTTTGGTTTTGCTTTGCAATTTTGTGCTACACCTGTTTCTTGGATAAGTAAGGTAATTCTAAAGCTAATAAATTAGGAAGAAAACAGTTTAATCCCTTGTAGGCCATCCTTAATGCTCTACACAAACCAGGTTGTCTTTCTCTTCATCTTTGCCTATTGGCAATGCAGCCATCGTCTTTGGGTGTATATTACACCCTCCACTTGTAGTTGAATAGAAAAAAAGCAGCCTGCATAGAATGTGGAATTAGAAAGAAAAATAAATGGACCACGGTAGTTTGGTGGCTATCTATGCCCCCCCCCCCCCCCCCGCCCTCCACTTGTAGTTGTATAGAAAAAAAAGCAGCCTGCATAGACTGTGGAATTAGAAAGTAAAAAAAAATGGACCAAGGTAGTTTGGTATCTGTCTGCATCAGACCCCCTCTCCATTAGGAGTAAAATAGTAAACTATTCAGCCGTTATAGAGTCTAGAATATAAATAGAAATTGAGAAAGGCAATTTTGTATCTGTCTGCATCATAATCATCAACATCATCATTAGCCGCTCGGCTTTCATGCGTAACAGTAGTTGTGCACCACTTTTAGACTCCAAATTACTTGGTTTTGCTTTGTCACAAGTGTCGTACAAGAAAAAGGCTCAGTAACATTTTTTGATCTGCCACTAATAGAGAAAGGCGAAGGCCTCATTCTTTCTTTGCCACTGCGTGTGTAGAATGGTATGTTGGCAATTTTGTTTTATCGGCAGTTAACTTTTCCTCAGTTACACTTCTTTTGCACTTCAACATGGTAAACTTTTTGGGAGGTCTGTTTTTTTGACTGATTTCAAAAGACTGTGTAGTTTGACATCGCCTTTCCCAGATGACGTACCTGGAACACTACCCTCAGGACTGGTGACAGAACCTGGTTGCTGATTCTGCTCATATGTGGACTGCTTAGAATCCATTATGAGCCCAACGCACTTGTAGTGCTACAAATTGTTTTAGATACTGCTGACAAATATGACTTTTGACAGCCAGAAATATTAATGCAAAAGAATGGGGGACACCCCAAAAGCACTTGAGAGTGCTAAAAATTATTTTTAAGATTGCTGACAAACAGGACTGTTGACAGCCAGAAATATTAATGCAAAAGAATGGGGGACACCCCAAAGCACTTGTAGTGCCAAATATTGAAAAAAAAGACTCCTCTATGCTCCTCTCTTCTCTATCAATTGTTATCAGAATTGGAATCAGAATTGCATTGTCTGTCCCTACTCTAATTAGCCTGTGACTACACCCTGCTCTCTCCCTCTGTCAAATGGCGATGGATTGCTGTGGAGGCGGGTATTTATAATTTTCAAGTATCGCGTGAACCGAGCCCCGAGATTCAACGACGTCACAATGACGTTCGGCCTCGATTTGGATTCCGAGCTGGCGGGAGAGTACCGAGCCTTTTTGGCTCGGTATTCGGATAGGCTAAGTTCGGGTGGGTTCGGTTCTCGGGGAACCGAGCCCGCCCATCTCTAGTCTAGGTAGATGTGACTCCACCTTTACAATGTCAATTCCTCCAACACTGCATCTGGTAGAAAATGCTCATAAATCTTTTTGAATTAATTTCCAGGTTCTCTACTGTTGAGCAGAAACATTTCTGGATATCTCACGTTATACACTTTAGATAAGGGTTTCCAAACCATTTTTTTAACATATACCACTGTGTGATGATAAATGTTTTCCCCTTATGACCTAAAGCGTGTTTGTTTGCACTTAGAACCCCTTAAAGTATGTAAATTTAGTACCGTGTTATCTGACTAAATGTATATCAAGCCAATCTTTATGCAGTAAAAATGTTTTAAAATACCCCTTTGAAATAGTTTCTATATGTTTTATTCGCTACTAATAGCTTTTATATTAAAGTCATATAAACAGATTGAAGTACCGTTTGGGGTACACATATTACAGATTGAGATCTAGACTCTAAATTGTCCTTACTGCGCATCACAGTATCCCTCACTATATACTCACTGACTTTGTTTTTAAAACTATTTATTTTTGTTTGTCTTTGTATATTACATATGTGGTACCCCAAAGCCCTGTTGAACAGCACAGAGGAGTGCATAAACACTTTTAAAATGCAGGGCTACAAGGGGTTAATTGTGCTCCTGAAAACTTGTGCCCAGGAGTGATTGACAGGAGGAGGATGAAGGCCCTGATTGGCTGGGGAGTAACAGGAAGAGGTTGTGCAGGAAGGAGGAGAAAGAGAGAGCAGCATGGTAGAAGGAACAAGGGGGGCTGAGGTGCAGCCGAACAGAGAGAAGATAAGCTGCTGCCAGAACTGGTGACATTGCCAGCAAAGCGGACGGAGAACAGCTGGGGACACGCAGTGGGGCGCCAAAGACAGTATTCACTAACTACAGAACTCTTTTCAAGGTAAAACCTCAGCCTGCAGTGTACTGCACACACCCCAGTGTCAGAGGGAAGAGTGATGAGAGAATCTATCCAAAACTGACATTGCATTCTTGTACAAGGAAGGCTACTGTTCCCTTCTTGGGAGCTTTTCCCCCAGATCATATCTTACACAGGCTGCAGGGAATAATTAAGACTGTCGTTTCAGCTATATCCTGTGTGTGCTGATAGAGAGTCATTGACTGTTGAGAGAACAGCGCCATCTTGTGGCTGAACTGAGCAACAGCCCTGCTTTCTACTATAATACTTAACCCTTGATGGAAACCTCTGCAGGACGTTGGAACACTACCAAATTCCTTTGCACAGGTCAGCCCAGGACTGAGTGTAAAATATGGTAACGTTACCGGGGATAATATTGGTGCACCAAATGTTTTAGATGGATGTTAATGTTATGTGATTTACCTAAGAATTGATTTATTAATATTGAAGGTGTGACATTCAGTGTTAGTGGTACCGCTGCCATTAAAGTTAACTCAGCAGTAGATGCTAAAAGTGGGGCGCCTGACCCATAGGGAATAGCACGGTACCCCAAACACCTGAATAAGAAGGAGCCCTCTAGTGGGCGCGGTAGTGACCGTAAGAGTCTTGATGGGTTATTATTGATGGTTATTGCATCATCACCAGTCAGATATTGTTAACGTGAAAGTAGTAACTGTGATTACCAGTGTGCCTTAATAGACAATGTGCAATTGAAGATGTTATCGTTATTCTGCCTTATACTCACCAGGTGTATGCCATATGTTAAATGCTATTGTGCTCTATGCTGATCAGACGCATTATTTTGTCATTACTATTGAGGTGAAGGGGTCAGTGGCGCGGTGGCTTACCAAAACTATCCTTACCGCATTCTCAATAAAATCAAGCTGTTTGACCAATCTTTGTCCCTTTCATTGAAGTATTTATCTCCTGACCACCGGATATCCAAAAGAGAAAAGAACCTGACTCGTATATGGAATTCATTGCCAGGGAAGGTTGTGATGGCAGATTCAATAGATATGTTTAAGAAAGGGTTAGACAAATTTTTAGCGGAAAGGTGTATCCAGGGATACGACCATTAATTTAAAATAAAGGATAGTAGTGGATATAGGGTAAAAATTGGATTGCAATATTGAGTCTGGGGGGATTTTCAAAATTGAAACAGATGGGCGGTTGCCTACTCTGGATTAATTTCAAATATAAGTGCAGGATCGCAGGAGATCCAAAATAAGTTGAACTTGATGGACTGGTGTCTTTTTTCAACCTCATCAACTATGTATCTGGGAGACAAGGTAAGGGAAGGATTTCCCATCAGTACTCGACCACGACACATACTCTTCTTTCATGAATACTTAATACTTATAAAGATCAGAGAATACAAATACATATGGAGAATCGCAATCACTATACAGGATACAATGATTTTTAATGTGCAATTGGTAAGTTACCAAAAATTTTTAATTAATTAAAGCAAGAAAGAAACGTGTAGATCTTGTACTGAGCTTTTTGTCTCCAATCAAAAGAGAGAGAATCAAGCCGAAAGAAGCTGCACCAGTAAATTAGCAAGAGACTGGAACTCTAAATCATTCAGCAGTATGTAATAGTAGTATGTGGGTATAAACATAAACACACTTGATTCCTGACATTTGATTAGAATGATACGTACACTCTACAACTTTGCTGGTCACAATGTCCCACACATATAAAATCTGCAGGTAAGCAGTGCTGATAATAAACTTATCAATACAGCATTGGATGCACACTCCAAATCCAGAAAAAAAATTGTAAACAGAATTTTCCATAAGTCCCCAAGTAGCTACTTGTTAATAAAAATCAGTTCTGATAAAAAGACATATGAAATTCATTAACCCAGTAGAAATGAAAGGCAGCAGACTCAATCATAATCCATAGATAAGAGTGAATTATCACTGTGGAGATATACGGAGGATACTGTGTACTTACTGCTTGGTAGCAGTGTTTATGTTGGTAAAAAAAGAACATGGAAAATATTGACATATTGAAATCCTGGTTCTGTACCTGAAAATGCAGGATAGGTGACAGCCTTGCATTTGCTTTTTTGGTATCCTACTTATGAAAAATACATTTGGGGGTGGCGGATAGACATATCTGAACATATCACACAAGGTGTAATGTGGTTGAATATTGTAGCAATATGACTGCCATAGTTATGTTTACAAAGGAAATTTGTGAATTTGTCCAATAAATATAAACATTGTTAGTTCACCTGTAATGAATAAGAACATTTAATGATAATTGCAACAAAAAAAAACCAGACATTGACATTGCTAAATATGGCCATTGACCAACCTCTAAAACCTGGGATCTTAACAGAATAGTACAGATAGTTGTAAATTATACTATTTTAGAAGGCTTCCTTTATTATGAGCCATAAATAGCCATGCCATATATGCGGTTTGATACTGAAATCACATAAAAAAACATATTGCAAGTTTGTGTCCAACTAATTTACTTTTGGTATGAAGTAGTAAGTCTAAAAAAATATAATAATATGAAAATCATTAATTCAAAGTTGAATTTGCAAACGCGTCTTCATATTGTGCTGTAATAAGCGTTAAAATATAATGACAAACAAGTTGTAACAACTACAACAACAAAAAATCACAGTCCATTACAAATTTAGCCCATTCCTATTTTATTAAAGAATCCTGGATTTATTTAGTGAATGAGATTAATACTCTATTGGAAAATTGCCACCGGTGTCATCAACTGATATCAATATTTAATTAAGTTTTGAGTTATCAAAAGTTTGAACACAGTGATATTTCATTAACTGAATTATTATGGATAAAAAGTTACTATAGAAAGAGAAAGTAAAAGAAAATAAACATCAGTCTTTCAGCAGATTATCGGAATCTTTAAAAATGCATGTTGGGTAAACTGTTCTCTGATAGGTACCAGCTAACATTTCATGTTATTGCACATTACCTTCCTTCAGCCAATGGGCTCCCTTGAAAAAGAACACTTGTATAGGAATGAAACAGGAGTCACATTCTTCATTCTGCTTGGCTTCCCTGGAACTTCTCAAATGCAGCTGTTTTACTTTTCTATATTTTTGGTCATTTACATCCTGACTTTGGTTGCCAATCTTCTCATAATCACAGTAGTTAGTCTAAATTCTCATCTTCACATCCCTATGTATTTGTTCCTCAGTAACTTTGCTGTACTGGACACCTGGTGTTCAACTGCCGTCATCCCCAAAACACTTAGCTATCTGATCACACAGGATAAGCGGATTTCTCATTCTGGCTGCCTTGCCCAACTGTGCTTTGTTTTCTCTGTGGGCCCTACTGAATTTTTCTTACTCACTGTTATGGCTTATGACCGATATCTTGCAATCTGTTTTCCTTTAAAATATGCAACAATGATGAGCAGTCAGATATGTCTTTATTTAGTTATTGGTTCCTGGATGAGTGGTTTCTTTACTGGCTGGACATTGACAATTCCAACTGCCTTGCTGAACTTTTGTGGACCCAATCTAATTGATCATTTTTTCTGTGATTATATTCCACTGATAAAATTGTCTTGTTCTGACACAGCCACTAGTGAGACAATCTTTTTCGCATTTGCTTGGGTAGTTGTGCTTAGTTCACTTAGTTTTACATCTGTCTCTTATATCTACATAATTAAGACCATTCTCCATATTCCATCCAGTCTTGGTCGTAAGAAGGCCTTCTCAACCTGTGCTGCACACTTAACAGTGGTGATAATATTCTATGGGACTGTCATCTTCATGTATGTCCGCCCAAGAGCCTCCTACTTTTCTGACAAAGATAAAATCATATCTCTGTTTTATTCTGTAATAACTCCACTGTTAAATCCTCTTATATATAGTCTAAGAAATAGAGAATTCAAAAAGGCTTTTAAAAAGGTACAAGAAAAACTCTGTAAATCAATTTGCAATGTTTAGGCTGATTTTTTTTAAAAAACTGTCACATTCGTGGGCACAGAATATTTATTACAATTCACTGCAATAGAGATGTATTTTCTTGCTGATACAAATATGTTCAATATTATACCAATGTAATTTTACAGAAAGCCTTAACACCATGTCCAAAACTAGTAATTGGAGGTAGGGGAGAGATAGCTCAAGAGACCTTGTTATACTGTCATACCAAGTACAACACATATACTGTAATGGACTGAATTACTGTACACAGATATATATCTAACATAAGCAAATTTAAACTATTTTTCAAAAATCATTCCTTTTTCAAAGTCACCTGGTATATGACTTAAGAAAGCTTTTATTTTGAAAACACTTGGGAATATATTTGCTGTCATTTTCCCACAGTTTAGTAAAGTTTTGGTGTCCCAAGATGACTTAAAGATCTATTTCTCAGAGGATCTTAGTTACTTCTGTTACTTAGTTACTTCTGGATCAAGTGGCTGCAGCGACACTACATATTTTGTGTAGAATTCGTTGCCAACCGTGGCACACTACAGTAACACGAACTCTACAAAAACTTTCTCGTAAAGCAGAACGTCACTGGCGTAAATCTTGTGCCTCTAATGATTTCATCACATATACTGATATCTACCACTCCTATAGAAATGCTCTGGACACTGCTAAACAAGCATACTTCCAATCTCTCATCTATGCTCAGGCTTCTAACCCCAAACACCTCTTTAACACATTTAACTCTCTTCTGAATCCTCCTGCCCCAAATCCTCCAACTAACATCAGTGCACAGGATCTTGCTTCCTATTTCAAGGACAAAATTGATAAGATCAGGCTTGAAATGGTATCATCTCTCTTGACAAGCAATCGGCTCAATTCCTTTGTAGCACCCTCTGACACTCTCTCTTCATTTGATCCCACAAATGAAGACGAAGTTTCTACTCTCTTCTCATCTTCCTACTTTACCTCCTGTCCTCTTGATCCCATTCCCTCACAAATTGGTATTTCCCTGTCTCCTGTGCTCATTCCCCCTCTAACTAAAATCTGTAATCTATCTCTTTCTACTGGTATTTTTCCATCACTATTCAAGCATGCAGTGATTACTCCCATTTTAAAAAAACAGAATTCTGACCCTAACTCTCTTGTAAATTACCGCCCCATCTCCCAACTCCCATGCCCCTCCAAGCTTCTTGAGAGAATTACCTACACTCCCCTAACACACTTTCTTACAGCAAACAACCTATTATATCCTCTTCAGTTAGGCTTTCGCTCTCAACACTCCACAGAGACTGCGCTGACCAAGGTTGTCAATGATTTGATCACAGCAAAAAATAATAACCATTACTCTCTTCTAATTCTCCTGGAACTCTCTGCTGCATTTGACACTGTTGACCACTCTCACTCCCCCCCCCTCCCCGGGGAAAACATTCGTTCCTCCCCATCAGTGGAAGAGACTGTTTCTATGATTCCATGCCTTGCGCTTTGCCGGGCATCTTGGAGCCCGAAAGACCTTCAAATTAATTTTCCGTGTATATTGGTGGCCCAAGTACCAGTCTGAGTTTAAGAAATTTGTAGCCACTTGTGCAGTTTGTGCCTAACACAAGTCCCCTCGCCAACCTCCGTTGTGTCTTTTTAAGCCTCTTTGTCACTCACCGGACTGTGAGTGCCATTTCTCCTGTGTTCAGGAACCGTGGCCGTCCGCCATCCTGAGGGTCTGCGCATGTACAGCCCTTATTAAACCTTCAGTACCTGTTGCTTTTAATTGATTGGATGATCAGGCAACCCTCCCTATTTAAACCACCTGTGATCATTACCTGGTTGCCTGATCTTGGAGTCTCATTCCCCATGAGCCTCTGAAGGTGTTCCTGTGTTTCCTCGTGTATTCAGCTCCAGCTGATTCCTGTTCACTTCGATTGTGGTTTCCAGACCACTTCAACTCTCCTGTGTTCATCGTGTCTGCACTCAGCTGATTCCTATCTGCTTCTGCTGCCGGACTCCAGTCCGCCTCAACTCTCCTGTGTTCAGCGCGTCTGCTCTCCGCTGCCTCCATTACTACTGCAGGGTTCTAGACCGTCTCAACTCTCCTGTGTTCATCGTGTCAGCTCTCCACTGATTCCTATCTGCTACTGCTGCCGGATTCCAGACCGTCTCTACTCTCCTGTGTTCAGCGTGTCTTCCCTCCGCTGCCTCCGCTACTACTGCCGGATACCAGACCGCCTCTACTCTCCCGTGTTCAGCGTGTCTTCGCTCCGCTGCCTCCGCTACTACTGCCGGATACCAGACAGCCTCAACTCTCCCGTGTTCATCATGTTTCCAGTTTTACTTACTACTGCTTCCTGAGTATTGCTCCATTGATACTGGTTACCTGCCGTGTGCTGCACCAACCTGATTACCGCTTCCAGCCTCCAGTGGTCTCTCCTCCTGCCGGCGTTCAGCCGTTCAGGTATCCCTGCACGTCTCTCTGACAGCCTGCTCTCCTGAACCGCGGTATGCATACTTTCCATTGACTTTGCTTTTGTATTGCATATCCGTCTGGACTGTGTTGTGTTCATCTCCGGAGTCTACTATCCACTGAAGCTATTGTTACGATTGACTTTGTTTCCTATTACCTGGATCGCTATAGTGACTTTGTATTCTTCAAGTAGCGCTTGTCAGTTATTATTGTATTGTGGATATCATCGTGGGATCTAGTTCTGTGTGCCTCGTGTATCTTCTGCATTACATTCATCTCCTCGTGCCCCTCCTCACATATATATAGCAGTGGTACAACTTGCTGACGCAGACCACTGACTCCTGTTTCCCTGTGACACCAGTTTTAAGTATCCTCTCACATAAGCAGTGGTACAACTTGCTATACGCAGACCACTGACTTCCCCGTTTCCTACTTGCACCTGGAATCCATTCCTTCACTATAGACAGTGGTACAACTTGCTATACGCAGACCACTGACTCTCACTACCTCCTCGCTACTCCTGGACATTCCTCCTCACTATAGCAGTGGTACAACTTGCTGTACGCAGACCACTGACTCTCCTCACGTTTATTTGTCCATCTGGTTCCTCGTGTACATACATCTAGTCATTACCAGTTGCTGCTAGTCATAGACTTTCCTTGAGCATTCTCTCACCATCTGCTGATTCTCCTGTTCCGTTGTCACCCTGCTACCAGAGAACCATAGTACCAGCTATATTACTCTGGTAAGAACATCATCTGGTGATATCCTGGGCAAAGACTCCTAGTGCCCGTAACACTCTTCCAGTGCCTACTAAGCCATGGACCCATATTTCGATGGACTTCATCACAGATGTACCCGTCAGCAAGAATTACAATACCATCTAGGTTATTATAGACCGTTTTCCCCGAAATGGTGCACTTCATCCCCTTGGTTGGTCTGTCTTCCTCTGCAGTTTTGGCCCAACATTTAGTGAAGGAGATTTTACGCCTCCATGGCTGCCCTTCAGAGATTGTCTCGGACCGAGGAGTCCATTTCGTATCTAAGCTTTGGGGATCTCTGTGTCATCTTCTGGGCATTTGGCTAAAATTCTCCTCATCTTATCATCCTCAAACCAATGGCCAAACGGAGAGGGTCAATCAGGACCTAGAGACTTTTCTTAGGATTTTCTCCTCAGCTAACCAAGAGAACTTGGTCAATAAGTTACCTTGGGCAGAATTTGTGCATAACAATTCCTTTCACGAGTCCACCTCAGTGACTCCATTCTCCATTGTCATTGCATACATCCTCTCATTCCAGAATTTTCTGCTCTACCATCCGCAAAGGTTAATTCCTTAAGACAGGATTTTCTCTCCACTTGGGCACAAGTTCGAAGGGCGCTAAAGAAATCCTCCTCTCGGTATAAATTATTTCCGGATAGGAACCGCAGAGCCGTTCCTCCCCTGAGGGTTTATGACAGATTTGGCTATCAACCAAGAATATTTGTCTCAGGGTATCTTGTATCAAATTTTCTCCCCACTACATAGGTCCCTACAAGATCCCTCAAGTCACCTCTCCGGTGTGCTTTAAACTTCAGCGTCCCTCCACTCTCTGGACCACAATGCCTTCCATATTTCGCCATTGAAGCCCCAGGTCATCAACCGGTTTTCCTCTCCCATTACCTCCTCTCGTCATCCTGAGATTCAGCAAACTGAGGAATTTGAGATCAAACAGATACTTGACTCCAAATATTCTAGAGGAGTGGTGAAATATTTTGTGGACTGGAAAGGCTTTGGCCCCGAGGAACGATCATGGGTGAGAGCATCTGATGTCAATGCACCTCTTCTATTAAAGAAGTTTCATACTAAATTCACCAGATAACCTGGTCCTAGGTGTTCGGTGACCACCTTTGAAGGGGCGGTACTGTCACACACCGGTCTCCTAGTATCTCCACTCGAGAATCGGCACGCCTGCCCTCATCCTGATTCTCCCATTTGTGCATGCTGTCCTGTTAGAAGCAGTCTGCGCCTGTGCAACTGCCTCACGTGTGTTACCTGGTCTATCTGGTCATTGGTCAGTACTCCTTTATAAGGCTCCTCCCCTCATCTTTCAGTGCTGGTTTTTCGAGTCTTCACCTGGCCTGAAGCAGCTCCTTTCTCATCGCTGTGATCAACGCCCGCTACCTATCCTGCATGCACCACTGACCTCCGCTAATCCATTCCACTTCCAAGTGATAATAACTGTGGTTCATCATCTGCTGCATATCCTGTGTACCGCTGACCTCTGCCTAGCTACCTCTCCGTGGATAACCTTATTCTGGGTCATCTCCTCATCCTCTCCAGTATTCTACTAGAGACTCATGTGCCCTACTCTTCATTGGGCCTCATTCCTCTGCCTCAGTTTGCCTCTCAAGTTACCTCTGTTCTGTCTCACTGGGAACTTCCCTAGAGGGCTGCGACCTGCAGGGTGGAAGCCGCTGATCCCTGGTGAATACCTTCCGCTCTGTTAGACTCCGCGCCTCTGGAAGAAGTCTAGCCAATACCAGCTGAGACAGCAGAATCTCACTCATCCTTCGTGCACAACCTGACAGGCTCCCACAAAAGTCAACATTTTGGTTATTGGTTGTTCAACTGGAAATTAGATAGGGGTGTTAACATATAAATCATGAGAATTTGGATATCAATGGTTTCTTAATGGTAACCAATCACCTTCCTCATCATCATACTCATTGAAGATGTTTACACCAATTGCATTTTTATTTGAATATAGAATATACACCAAGTAGGTACCTGGCAGAATGTGTGACACATTGGAGAAGGTCAGCAGCAGTACATTTGAGAGGGTCAGCAGGAAATACATTTGATACAGTCAGCAACAAATATATTTAAGACGGTCAGCAGCAAATACATTTGAGACGGTGAGCAGCAAATACTTTGCAGAGGGGACAGCACCAATACATTGGAGCGGTGACAGCAGTGGCAGTTTCAGAGCTCATTAGACAGACAGCTTCAACATCAGTAGACATTATTTACCAGATGATGAGACAATAAGGGCAGTCTAAATGTTGCAAGTTGGCATTGTACTTGGGGCCACCCAGCTAGGTGTGATACATGCATGTGTTTGTGACAAAATGAGTGTGATAACCCTGTGAGCATTCGGTTTCTCATTTCTCACATAATGTGGATTATAGCAAGTACTTTTTATAGCCCATGCTTTTGTTCCCCAGCTCACCATACTACAACTACATTGTCCAATAACATGTGGCTAAGGGGACATTGTAGTTCAGTGTACATATGTATATTGTGTATTGTATATTGATGACTTGCAGTAAGGTTGCTATTCATTGTCTTTAAAGTGAAGCCAGGGGAATTATGGGTAGGGATAAGGTTGTAAGATGCTGGAGTGGGAAAACTAATTAGTGTCCATTGTTCTCACCAGGCTAGTCCAGACAGGCCATCTAACAGGGGAGGTTTTGTGGAAGGACAGCTCATCTTCACTCCCCTCTCCAGCCCCCCCTAGTCCAGCACTGACCAATGGTTAAGGAGAATAGACCCAGGGGTTTGCCCAGGGAGGGGAAAGACTGTGGAAATTAGAGATATAAGGAGTCAATCCAAGGGGGAAGGGTGTTCATTCTGGGATTTCATTAATGAAGACTGCAAGATCTAGCTTTTGAGTTGTCGTTCTCTAACTAGAGTCTATATATGCAGCTGAGAGAGATCCATGGGTCATGAAGTCTAGACAGCCAGGTGACTATTGCTCCTTAAGCTATTGGGGTGAGGGACAGATGATGTGGTAATCCTACCTGGCATTTATTTACTGTGTGTACATAATATTCTAGTGTTGTTTGTATGACAATAAATATACTGTTGTATTTTTATAACTGCATTTGCCTGAGTGACCATACGAATCCTAGAAGGTACTGGTTAGACTTCCCTGGCATAGGAAGGCACCGTGGGTGGCCAGCCAGCGTGAAGTGGGTAGCATTGGGCCAGATAAACCCGGTATCTTCACAGTGTTCTACAGCTACAGGATTGACATAATATTATTGGTGGGCAGCAGAATAGACAGGGTTAAAAAGTGGACAATATAATGACATCAACAGTATTATTAGGACAACAATTGAAATGTAGATGGTATTTATTAAGTTGACTATTCAAATGTAGACAGTATTATCCCTAACACTATCCCTGTCCCTATTTCTAACCCTGTCTCTAGCTCTAGACCTGTCCCTTTCATTATCCCTATACCTGTTTCTATCCCTGTCCCTAAACCTTTCCCTATGTCAAACCCTGTCCCTTTCCCTATCCATTTCTCTGTCCCGATAATTACACTGCCTACACTTCAATTATCTATCTAATCATACTGTCCACCATGTGAATTGATGACCTAATAATACTGTTGAGACCTGAATGTCGACTGTTACACAAGCTGATAGACATTGACCAAAATTTAAAATTGTGCGAGATGGAATCATCCTGGTGCAAGATGGAATCGTCCTGGGGCTCACCCACCCATAAGTTAAAAAGGACATACACATAATTTAACAAACCAAACACAACAGCGACAGGGGCTGTCACTTTTGTGGCTGAATGCTCTTGATTTGTTTGGGCCCCCACAAAAGAGAGCATTTTGGTTGTTGGTCGATAAACTGGACAAAATAGCAGCTTATTTTTATTTTTTTCTTTACAAATTACTATTGGTCATTTGGCCTACAGTTGTCACTAAAATCTGTAATCTATATCTCTCTACTGGTATCTTTCCATCACTATTCAAGCACGAAGTGATTGCTCCTAGCCTGAAAATTCTTACCCAAACTCTCACAATTTACCGCCCCATCTCTCAGCTCCCATGCCCCTCCAAACTTCTCGAGAGAATTTCCTACACTCACCTCATACGCTTCCTTTCCACAGAGACTGTGCTGACCAAGGTAGTCAATAAGTTGATCACAGCTAAAACTAAAGGCCATTACTCTCTTCTAATTCTCCTGGATCTCTCTGCTGCATTCGACACAGTTGACCACTCTCTACAAAAGATACAATCTCTAGGTCTTCAAGACACTGTCCTTTCATGTTTTTCCTATCTAATTGTTCTTTCACTGTTTTCTCTGGACCCACATCCACTCCGCTTCATTTATCAGTAGGAGTCGCACAAGGTTCAGTACTAGACCCTCTGCTGTTCTCTATCTATACCACTTCTCTTGGAAAACAAATAAGCTCCTTTGAATTT
This sequence comes from Mixophyes fleayi, assembly GCF_038048845.1. Taxonomy (NCBI): domain Eukaryota; kingdom Metazoa; phylum Chordata; class Amphibia; order Anura; family Limnodynastidae; genus Mixophyes; species Mixophyes fleayi. Next base: position 317,294,432 of record NC_134402.1, read on the forward strand.
CAGTATCACCTCCATGTGGAAGATACCTATATTTATCTGTCCTCTCCTGATCTCTCACCATCTGTGTTGTCCTGCATTACTGTCTTTCTGGCATTTCATACTGGATGATCTCCTCTTGCCAACTTAAAATCAATCTTTCAAAAACAGAGTTAATAATATTTCCAACCACCAACAGAAGTTACCTACCTGACATTTCTATTTCTGTTGACAACATGACTCACAACTATCCTTTGTTCCCCACATCAACCCTATATCTAAATCATATTACATATATCTAAAAACATTTCCAGAATACACACATATCTTACACAAGACACTGCCAAAACTTTATTTCATGCACTCATCATCTCCAGCATTGACTATTGAAATTCCCTCCATAGTGCTCTTCCTATAAACATACTCAAACCCCTACGCTCTATTATGCACACAGCGGCCAGACTAATTTTCCTTGAAAAACATTCTTCCTCTGCTGAGCCACGCTGTCAGTCTCTTCATTGGTTGCCTGTTTTTTACAGAATCCAATATAAAATTCTTCTACTAACATATAAGGCTATCAACAAAACTGCACCAACATACATCTCCTCACTTGTCTCAAAATATTTCCCAACTCGACATATCCATTCTGAACAAGATCTGCGTCTCTCATCCACTCTTATTACATCCTCTCATTCCCGTTTGCAAGACTTTTTGCAAGCTGTACTCACTCTGTGGAATTCCCTCCCTCGTACAATAAGACTACTCTGGATTACAAACTTCCAAGCGTTCTCTGACAACCACCCTCTTAATTTCACTAGGTTACCCTATTGCCACCCTTTACACAATTCACACAAGACAACAACCCTCTGACCCAAGACTAACATTGCTGTGTGACTGGATCACGTAGCATACGTATCACTTTTACCTTTGCAGTCTGGCAGGACCAATATGCAGTATATAGATTTAACCACATGTATCTGACTCACATTGACCTATAGATTGTAAACTTGTTAGCATGGCCCTCTTACCTCTTTGTCTATTTCCCCCAATATTGTTTATTACTGTGTTTGTCCCCAATTGTAAAGCGCTACAGAATTTTCTGGTGCTATATAAATAAATGCTGCTGCTGCTGATGATGATGATGATGCTGATGAAGTGTAAATAAGTGTGAAATTAATTGTCATTGTTTTCCATAACATTAAGCTGAAAATGTGCTCCAGTAGTCACGTGTCCAAAGCCTGGTCTCCTTGGCTGCCATGAATGTAGTTTGTTTTTCTGAGTCCTTAGGCCTTCCTGGTGACCAGCCCTGCCTATAGCATATTGTTGGTTGCTGGCTCCAAATCCCTGATTCTTTGTTCCCCCTACATTAGAGGTTTTCAGGCTAGACCATGAGCACTGGAGCTGGTTTCTGGGTTTTTTGGGGGAAGACAAAGCTTTTTAATTATGCATTTATTGAACAGCAATAAAGATATGTGCTGATTAATATCTGCATTATCAACAATATTACACAACAGCTTTTCTAAGCCTCAAGATTACACCTCCTAACTTATGTATGAGCAATATGTAGACCAGTGGTTCTGTTGGGCTCCACGTGCAGTTGAGCTGTATGAGCAGCCAGCCATTGCTTTCGTAGAGGTATGCAGTTTCTGTAGGATCCTATAAGTTGATTGAACCATATATTTGTATAACTCACTTTAACCTTATTTGGTTGACACAAGCTCCTGGAAATGATCAACTTCTCACTCCAAACTCTAAGACTTCAACTACGCTTCTCAGATCTCTGGAATGCTTTCCTTCACTCTATCAGACTCTCCACCTACAGCCAATGATTCAAACAGTCCCTACTGTCCCCTCACCTCATTCCTCTCTATGTGTCACCCCCTTAAACATCCATTCTAACCCCACTCTTTAAATTCTAACCTCTCATGAGCAGGCCCCTACTTCCTTTTGTTCATCCTCCCTTCTTCGCCACTTGTCACCTACCAGTACCCTGTCACTGCCTGCATTCAGCTACCCTTGACATCTTTGTAATTGCCCTGGAATTGCCTTTTGTAAAAAAACTTGCACTATGTCATATTACTATTTGTATTTGTTACCCTCACGTTTCAGTGCTACTTATACTATGTAAATGTATGTTAATGTTTGGGTTTTGAGCTACAGTGTCTGTACGATCTCAATGTAGAATTTTGTGGTGCCCTATAAATAAGTGTAATATTAAATATTATAGTTTTTAATTACATTCAATTGAAAATGTGCTCCAGTACTCACATGTCTGAAGCCTGGTCTTCTTGGCTGCCATGAAGGCAATTTGGTTTTCTGGGCCCTCAGGTCTTCCTGGTATATTGTGACCAGTCCTAACTGTAGGATAATGGTGGTTGCTGACCCCAGCCCCCTGATTCTTTGTCCCTCTATATTAGCGGTTTTCAGGCTAGGCCATAAGCACTGGAGCTGGTTTCTGTATTTTTCAGAGGAATCCAGATTTTCACTCCAACTCTTTGTCTGTAAATTTTGATCATTTTAAGTTTATTCTGTTCTGTAGTATGATAGGGTTATAATAACAAGGGAGAATTATGGGTAGAAGAAAAAATGATAGCGGGAACTTAGTACAATACCCTTGGGGCCAAATTATGCCAGAAAAGATGTGAAGTTTTGGTGCAAAATACTAAATAAGTCACATATTTCACAGAACAGTTTTTTAAATTTTGTGATGTTTAATTAGCACAGTACTTACTACTTACCATAGTAGTAAACACAAAGTTTATCACTTATTTTCCAGGACAAAGAAATCAACATCCCATATGAGGCATCTCCTCCTTCCGAGTAAGTATGAGCTGCAAATTGTATTCATTAGTTTATTTGGATAATACAGTATGCAGCACTGAATACAGATGCTCTTTTTTTTCTTTGAGGGGGTTGTTTATTTGTTTTGCTTTTTTTCTGGGTATTAGAAAGCATTGCTTTAGCCATGGCCCTTTCTCTTAATTATTACTGTACTTTTGTAGATACTTTTTTATGTGTTACAATTTGGAAACTGTCATAAGTAAGAATATTCAAATCTTGGCTTAATGTCCAATATGGTGTTAATAGGAAGTCAGAAGATAGCTCAGAGCTATCATAGAATTATCATTTAATACACACCCCACATGGAACCTTTACAAACAACTGTTCTTCCAAGGAACAAGATCAGCTTTCATTGTAGGGAGAATGCCTATTAATCAGGAAATGGCTGAATAAAGAAATGATAAAATACATCGGATGTTGGTGGACCCGTCAGTGGGAGAAGGAGGCCAACGGAGGAGACCAGGTCTACGCATCAGACCCCAGTAAGTGAGCCAGAGGCTCTGGTGCGTGACACTAGCAAGGTTTTATTCTGACTACATGACTATATTATTATTATTATAACCATTTATTTATATAGCGCCACTAATTCCACAGCGCTGTACAGAGAACTCACTCACATCAGTCCCTGCCCCATTGGGGTTTACAGTCTAAATTCTCTAACAGACAGACGGATGGACAGACAAAGACGGACACACACAGACAGACAAACAGAGTAGGGTCAATTTTGTTAGCAGCCAATTAACCTACCAGTATATTTTTGGAGTGTGGGAGGAAATCGGAGCACCCGGAGGAAACCCACACAAACACGGGGAGAACATACAAACTCCACACAGATAAGGCCATGGTCGGGAATTGAAATAATGACCCCAGTGCTGTAAGGCAGCAGTGCTAACCACTTAGCCACCGTGATGCGCCACATGTAAATAATGATCCACTGATGGGTAACAAAAGGGAAATTTTAGCCATATTAAAGGTTATCTTTCACTGTCCAGGTGGCACCACCAATATCTCTGCCAGTTTGGCCCAGATTGATCACTCACCCTCTCATCCTCTCTGTTGCCAGAGTCTGGAATTCAACGGCACACTGAACTACTGAGTGACCACAGTTCCTAGCTGTGAGAGAGGTGCTTGTCCTTTCCATGCAACAAAATTACTTCAATTTTGCACCTGCTCAGAGCTGAGAGTTTTCAGTTCACATTCTATATTATTATTTATTTATTTTTTATGGGACTTGTTTGGTGCCTCTATGTTGCACTTCGGGAAAAAAAAGTCCAGTTGCATACTGAGCAATGTAAGACAATGATTGGTTCACACAAACATATATGACACATTGTAAAACATACATCAAAAAGGAATGCTAGAAGTTTATCGTCAGAACAGATGCACTAAGATTCCCTTAATAGGTTAAGATCCGAACTTGTTATATAAATATCAGAATTAAATAAAATATAACATTTATTAAATTCTATTAAAATATTAAATAAAAATAGCAAAATATATAAGTGCTCATGATTAAACAAAATGTGTGAGAAAATAAAATCAATGGATGCACTATTTTTAAACTCCTAAATAACCAGATGGAGCTAGAAACTATTGTGCATTATTGGAAAAATAAAATTATCCTTCCATAAATAAATCCTTAGATATAATTTCGAAAATAGGAAGGTAACATATAATATACATATTAATTCATCCACCATATCCTGTAATATACTTTTAGAGGATATTACAAAGACTATCAGACATCTCCCCACTGTACATGAGTCTTGCCAATACCAATAATAAAGTCTATCTTCTATCTAGGTTGGTATGAGTTAATGCCCACTGTCTAGCTCCACTGATTAATATAAGGTAGCAATAGTTCTCCTATTCTGGCTGATCTACTGCATGCATAAATGGGAGGTGCATTGCTATCTGCCTATAGTTGCTCCATACTGAATTTGGGTTTAAGGAGCCATGTCTAAACCATCTATTGTAATAAGCTGAGTTAAGCGTGCATCCAGCGAACCGCTCTTATATATTTCGCTATTTTTATTTAATATTTTAATAGAATTTAATAAAAGTTATATTTTATTTAATTCTGATGTGCATATAACAAGTTTGATCTTAACATATTAAGGGATTCTTAGGGGGGTATTCAATTGTTAGCGAGTTTGGAAGTTCGAGCGTGCAAAGTCATTTTTTTGCTATTTTACCTTATTTTCGAGCGCGAAAACTTCTCACGCAATTCTAATCTTTTTTTTTTTTTACTGAAACGGTGTTATCGCGCTCCAAGCGTTTGTCAATGTTAAAGTATAGGCTGGCTGCGAACCCTTAGCGGAAAAAGCTATTCAATTGTTTTTTAACGCCGAGTGTGAAAAAGGCAAATATGCTGTTTTATCTTGCACCTCCATGGTCTGCTCAAAGAAATTTTCTTTTTATTAAGTTAAGAAAAATATACATTAAACTGAGAAAATAGGTGTAAAAGTTCATAAAAGTAACCTAAAAAAAGAAAAGTACTTAAAAAAGTGTATAATAATTAATAATTTTTGGAGATTTCCCCCTTTAAAAAAAACCATAGTGGTGCATGTATTTAAACTTTTTTATATTATTTTTCTGTTTTTAGGGGGGGGGGGTGGTTGTGCCAAAAAGTATCATGTTTTTTTTTAAAAGCAAAAATCGTTTGCTCCCCACTCTAGTCTTCGCCCTAGTGCTGGCAGGCTATTGATGTGTGAAAAATTTGACATAGGGTTCCCCCTAATTTAATTGAACCAGCACTAGGCAAAGCAGCTGGGGTGATAGGCACTATAACAGGGGGGGGGGGGGGGGAAACACAGTTTGGGTCCCACGGCCATAATGACTAAACACCCACAGACTGTTCAGCGCTGGCCTGGATTCCCTAGGGATTGTGGTCCGCTGAAAAATGTAAACGGGCCACCCCCCTAGGGACACCCAGGCCAGTGCCAATAGCACTAGGGCTCTTCCTACTACCCCTGGGCTATGGGTAGTAGGGTAATAAATGGGGATTTTGGATAAAAAAAAAAAAAATTTGATTTGTGGAACTACATGTCCCAGCCAGCCATGTTGTCCGAAATAGTGTGGGCATGCTGCTACTTGTCTAACTACAAGCACCAGCGTACCCATAGCACCCAGGGCATATTTGCACTTGTAGTAGAACCACAAGTGCCAACATGCTCTTACACCCACGGCTGGCTGTGATCTGTAGTTCCACAAAGCAAAATGTTAAATAAAAGCACAACACCCTCATTCCAACCACAAATCTTTATTTAAAATAATAAAACCCCAAGAAATACAGTAAACACCCTCATGTACACCATAGATTTTTATTGGAAAAAACAAAAAACAAAATACTCACCATGGACGAAATCCTTAGTTTTATGATGCTTTACCTACACACACTAATTTACGCAAAGTCCCAAAAATTATGTCCGGCTTGCCCACTGTCCCACAAATATTTGTACCTTACAAATGTCCATGCTTGGCCAGTGTTCAAGAAATGTTTGTAAATTTCAAAAAATTTACCTCCTTGTAAAATCTTTAATTCTGCTGTACAGGGAGGGCCATTGTTGCTTGCAGTGCTGGGGCCCTTCTTCATTGCAGTGTAGGGGCCCAATCTCCTTTGCAGTGCTGGGGCCCCATTCTCTTGTGCAGTGCTGGGGCCCTTCTTGATTGCAGTGTAGGGGCCCAATCTCCTTTGCAGTGCTGGGGCCATTCTTGATTGCATTAATTTACTTTTATTTTTTTATAGTAAAATGAGTGCCTTAACCACTCCACATTTCAAACTCGCTAGGACCAATAATAGAGCGCGAGGGGGTGAATGCAAAAAAACAATTGAATTGAGGGTTGTTTTTTTTTAAATGCAAAATTTTAACGCATCTCGCTAACAATTGAATACCCCCCTTAGTGCACCTGTTCTGACAATAAACTTCTAGCTTTCCTTTTTGATGTATGTATATTTAAGTTTGTGATTGCACCCCTCATGTAATTTATTAGAGGAATCCAAGGAAAATATATGAATGAGGGTATTTCATATAATCAGTGTGATAGAGCTCATTTCCTTCTTTCAGTACATTGTAATACATGTAATAGTGACCATGTCCCTTCACTCTCATGATTAATGAAACTAAACCATGCAGTATTTCAGGAGACAAATCTAAAAGATTATTTTATTGTAAGGGGATGTTACCAAAATTGTAGGAGGTTGCTTTTAATGTGACATTTACACTTTTGCACAGTGAGGCGCACTTCTAGTGTACCAAAGTGTCTTCAAAGAGTAGGCACGCATCTTGAAGTGTGCTGCTGCATCACAAAAATATATTCAGATTTTGCCATAAATTGATTTGTGTTTCTTCACAAAACTGATTATCCTCCTAAACTGCACTGAATTGACATATGTAGGTGAAACTTATCAGCAGCAACCTATTTTATTTACATGTTATATGTTAATTATTTATATTGTATATTTTATATGTGTTTGTTTTTTAGGAATAAATAAGTGCCCCTTGTACTGAACACATCAGAAGGAAAAAGATCTATTAGAGCGAGACAGAAAAATTTGTCAGAGGCCCTTTAGAAATTGGGTATTAATGCTACATAGGTAAAAGTATTGAGTTGTTCTCTTGCAATTGATGTCAACAGTTTTCATCATGAGGTACAAAACAGATACACTTCAAGGAAATGCCTCATTGAACAATATTAACAAAAGCCAGTAAAATGTAGCAAAAAGATGAGACAAATGCTGGTGGAAGTTTTCAGGATATCTCAATTGCTATTTTACCATTGCCCAGTCACCATTATTTAAATGCTTTATTCCACTGGCATCAGTATAGTACTATGCAGGGGCGGATTGGGCATAGGCCTTATCGGGAAGTTTCCCGATAGGCCAGTGGCCTAACGTTGGCGCCTCGAATATAAACTATGGGGGGCTGCCTGTACTAAACTATGGAGGGGGCTGCCTATTCTAAACTATAGGAAGGGGAGGCCTGCGTATACTAAACTATAGGGAGTGGGGGCTGCCTATACTTAACTATGGTGAGGCTGCCTATACTAAACTATGGGGGGACTGCCTATACTAAACTATAGGGGGTGCTGTCTATGCTAAACTATGAGGGGGCTGCCTATACTAAACTATAGGGAGAGGGGGCTGCCTATACTAAACTATGGGGGACTGCCTTTACTAAACTACGGAGAGGGCTGCCTATTTTAAACTATAGGAAAGGGGAGGCTTGCCTATACTAAACTATAGGGGGGGCTGCCTATACTAAACTATGGGGGGGTAGCTGCACTAAACTATAGGGAGGGGGGATGCCTATACTAAACTATGGGGGGCTGCCTATACTAAATTATGGGGGGTCTCCTATACTAAACTATAGGGAGAAGGGCTGCCTATACTAAACTATATGGAGGGGGGCTGCCTATACTAAACTATGGGGGAAGGGGGCTGCCTATATTAAACTATATGGAAGGGGGGGTTGCCAGGGCCATCTTTTCCATTGGGCATGATGGGCAGCTGCCCGGGGGCCCCACAGGCAAGGGGACCCCATAGGCACGGCTCTTAATGAGAATAAATAATCCTGCAAAAGAAAAAAGCCTGCAAAAAAACCTACAAGGGTCACTGAGCAAGTACATCTATCTATCTCTATCTCTATATATCTATATCTGTATCTGTATACATCTATATATCTATATCTATATCTAGGGGCCCCCGGTGCACTGCTTTGCCCGGGGGCCCATAATGTTGTTAAGATGGCCCTGGGGGTTGCCTATACTAAACTATAGAGAAGGTGGGTGCCTATACTAAACTATAAGGAGCGAGAGGGGGGCTGCCATTCAAAACTATAGGGAGGGAGGGGGGACTGTCGTACAAAACTATATCGAGGAGGCTGCCTATACCAAACTATAGAAAAGGGGCCTGCTATATTGTGTGAGGGAAGAGGAATGCATGTTACTATAATGTGTCAGGGAGTGGGGGGGGGTCTTAATATATTGTGTGATATGAGGGAAGGGAGGGGGGCTGTCTTATTAGCACTTCGGGGAGGAGGGCTATTTTTTAAATGTGAATATTTATTATTTAATGCCGGGGATGCTTGTGGGAAAAGGTTATATTAAATGTAAATGCTATTCATTTATTGCTGGTGCTGTTTGTAGAGAGGGAAATAGGTTTATTTATTAAATGGGAATACTATTACTTTTATGTCAGGGCTGGTTGGAGGAAAATAGATCAATTTCTCAAATGTGAGGGAGGCCTAATTATTAAATGTGGATGCTATTGATTTAGTGCCGGGACCGGTTGGAGTTTTCTAAAGTGCAGTTACCCATTTTGTTTTCCAAATAGGGCCTCCAACATTTCAGGTTCCAGACAAGCAAAAACTGATCTAAAAAAACCTGCAGCCACAGGTGGTGAAAGTGATAAGAACAGGTAGGAGAGAGCAGGAGAGTCTGTCAACTTTCCTGAATCTGGTGGGGCAGTCCTCAATTTGGGTGACTGTCTTGCTTAGTCAGGATTTGATCAAACTACAAGGTCAGTTGGCAGGTATGTCCCGCTTCACACTGTACTGCTCGTGATGGCAGAGCTGCGTGCATCTATCTAACAGTAGTGCACACAGTTTTACCTCTGTATATGTCTAAAATGTATTTAAAATGATAACCTCCCCTGTCTTAGGTGCCCTAGGCCCCCCAGAGCCTTATTTCAGCTCTGGTGATACTTCAGAAGTTCTTGCATTGATTCCATTGCCTGCCTTCTATCTTTCACTGGTCCCATTCTCAAATCACTTTGTACAACATATGGTCAACCCCTATTGCACTGACAATATTATTAATTCTTCCTCTTTTGCATGTACTATATCACCAGCGAACCCCTGGAATAGCTCTCTGCTTTAGTTATGCCATTGCCATACACAATAGTTGCAAAAGAAGTGTTTTCTTGCAGATGCTTACAAAATTTCACCTTTGTGGTGATCACACTGGGCAGCCATTTATTCTAAGGATTATTTTTAATGCCTTTCTTTGAAACACACAGCACACATATTCATATATTATATATAGAGAGAAATTTGACTGGTAGTTTGCATCTCAGGACATCAGGGAAAGATGCAACAGTAGGGACATTTCCTTGAAGTGAATCTAATTTTTGTACCACATGACAAAAGGTGCTCATATGCTGCTCTGGCAGACTGATCAAATACAATTGTGCCAACATGTTTCTTAATAGTTAAACTTATTAAACAAATTCAGATATGTTTCTATGAAGGGAATTTTGGAAGGATGTGTTAGTAGGCAACTAAACAAGTTTGAGCACAGAGGTATAAACCAGTCTCATATCATCCAAAAGGATTCATGTTTTTTATTGCACAGGACTGGCAGCTTTTCCCTGCATTGCTTTAGAGATGACTCACTGTTTCTTAAGTCATCACATCTAGGTTTTCCTAAATGTTACTTGAACCAAATTCCAGTAGTTCTAAATCTCTCCTACTTTTGTGTTGGCCCCACTTCCAGTTGACTTGGTCCCACCCACATGAGACCACTTCAAGAATGTTTTTCAGGACCACTTTAAGTTGTCTGCTTTATTCATTATTCTGTGATTATAGACATTAATAAATACCATCCAGCTAATTGCAGTCCTGTGGTGAAATCTGTCCAATTGTGGTGGGAAATCTGGCCAACTTTGTGTAAATTGTGTAAACACAATTTGCACAAAGTAGCAGATGAGCTCAAGTTCCTAAAACTAATTGAATACAACAGTGATGTTGAAAAAGGTGTATCAGAGCACAAATCTTAGTTTTGATCACTTCTATTTTTGTTGCCTAATACTAAAGGGAGCACCAGAATATGACAATAACTGCCTAAGCCGGCGGTTCCCAAAGTGGGCGCCGCGGCTCCCAGGGGTGCAGTGGCGCTGTCACTGGGGTGCCGCAAACCAGCCATAGAAAAATACAAAGAGTCGCTGAATATCGACGTCAGTGTCAGTGATGTCAGTGACAGCTGCGGGAGAGAAGAGTCGGCTGGGTCCCGGCGCCGCGCTGATTGGTAAGTTTATGTGCTCTTTGGTTTTTTCTATGGCTGGCTCGCGGCAGAGGAGTGAGAGGTAATGTGACAGCGGGCAGACAGAGGGGCAGGAGTGTGACAGCGGGCAGACAGAGGGGCAAGAGTGTGACAGCGGGCAGACAGAGGGGCAAGAGTGTGACAGCGGGGCAGACAGAGGGGCAGGAGTGTGACAGCAGGGCAGACAGAGGGACAGGAGTGTGACAGCGGGGCAGACAGAGGGACAGGAGTGTGACAGCGGGCAGACAGCGGGGCAGACAGAGGGGCAGGAGTGTGACAGCGGGCAGACAGAGGGGCAAGAGTGTGACAGCAGAGCAGACAGAGGGGCAGGAGTGTAAAAGCGAGCAGACAGCGGGGCAGACAGAGGGGCAGGAGTGTGACAGCGGGGCAGACAGAGGGACAGGAGTGCGACAGCGGGCAGACAGAGGGGCAGGAGTGTGACAGCGGGGCAGACAGAGGGGCAGGAGTGTGACAGCGGGGCAGACAGAGGGACAGGAGTGTGACAGCGGGGCAGACAGAGGGACAGGAGTGTGACAGCGGGCAGACAGCGGGGCAGACAGAGGGGCAGGAGTGTGACAGCGGGCAGACAGAGGGGCAAGAGTGTGACAGCAGAGCAGACAGAGGGGCAGGAGTGTGAAAGCGAGCAGACAGCGGGGCAGACAGAGGGGCAAGAGTGTGACAGCAGAGCAGACAGAGGGGCAGGAGTGTGAAAGCGAGCAGACAGAGGGGCAGGAGTGTGACAGCGGGGCAGACAGAGGGGCAGGAGTGCGACAGCGGGCAGACAGAGGGGCAGGATCAAGTTAGGACTGTGGAAGAAGTGTAAGCTATTTAAACCTGACTATTTCATTGCTCAATTGTGACTGATGCCAGATAGTGGTCTCTATCTAGCTTTAGGGTCACAAGAAAAAGTGTGGAATGGTATGCTATCAATTTCACTTACCATCTTGGGAATAAAAGCAAAGTAACAAATAAAGAAGGTCTTTGTGTGTGCATCACCTGAAGTATATATAGATTTCTAAAAATGTATATTGCAATGCAAATCTCTACAAATGCTTTCACAGGGTCAGAAAAACAATTTCAAATATCAGCACTTGTTAACTTATGCAATTCTTTTGAAAAAAAAAATATTTTGCTTTGCTGCTACTGAGATGCACAAGTGAGTTTCATCTACATATTTCAAGTACACAGTTAGCACTTAATTTTTTTTTTAAACTATATGGCAGAATGGAGTCCCTCTGCCATTAGTGATGGGACATCTAGTTCATTCTAGTTTGGAAATTAGTTCATTCTGATCTGTTTGCTCAAAAGATTAGTTCAAAAGATTGGTTCATTTAGTTAATTTAGTTCAGTTAGTTAATTTAGTTCAGTTAGTTCATTTAATTCAGTTAGTTCATTTAATTCAGTTAGTTCACTGGTTTTGGAACACTGCCGAGAGAAGTGATTGGAAAGATAGATCTAGTCTATTACACATAGAGTACTCATGTCTACTACTACCTCATTAGATGAGTTATAGTCCTATTAAAATGATCAGATATGTTTAATATGTCTGATCATTTTTAATATTTGACATCACTTATACAACACACTAGCAGTGACATGTTAAGCTCTGCAAAGTTAATAAAAATTTTATTATTATTTTTTACTTCCATAAAATGCAAATGAGAAATAGGCAAATTCAGTTTATTATAAAGTGTCACTTTTATGTATTTAAAATACAGTCATTAGAAAAAAAACTTAACTTTTCCACCTTATCTCTCCTGAAGGTTTAATACATCTCCCCTATATATATAGTGGAGTAAACATAACTACAGTATATAGCAAGCAGCACTCCGCTCTGTGTCTTGTGCTTACAGGGAAGGTTTCATGTGACTTGTGAACTAAATGATTCAAATGACTCAAAAGAGCCAAATGAGGTAGATAAACTATTGAACTACTGAGCCAGGAGAATGACTCATGACTGTATAGTTCAGTGATCAGTTCCACAGTAAAGATGCTCAGGCTTGGTTTTATGAACACCCCCCCTCCCGAACATTGCCAATCCAAGTACCGAGCAGAGCCAGCTAAGTGCTTTCCCGCTTGCTCAGATCTGAACCGAGGCAAAACGTCATCATTGCGTCGTGGGATCTCGTGGGTTTTGAATTCCATTGGTACCTCTCTCCCCAGGAGATCCAGCGCCGTTGCTCACACAGAAACAGGGGTAGCAGTGTTCTTGCCTTGAAAAAGCTGAGTACAGTGAAACGCGCGTTGGCTTTACACGTGCCGTCCCCTCTGTGTTTATAAACATTATAATAATATGGGTGCTTGAATTACTATGAACTGAAAGGGATTATCCGATATTTAGGCTGTTGTAACTGGCTCGATATTTCAGTCAGTGCAAGGAACCTTCAATAGATAATATTGAGGGGACCGATTCATCAAGGTACGCAAACGCATGCGCATCTGCGAATTTGTTCTGCGCATGCGCGAAACGGCACTTGAGACGCGTAAAACGCCACTTACAATACGCAAAATGCCAGTTACGCTACGCAATCACGGCAGATACCACTCACAAAGTCAACGTAATCTCAAAGGACAACGCAAATAGATTTGAGATGGCTGCTGACCACTTGAGAACAAAGGGGTGGGAATGGGCGGAGAGTAGGCGCGGACTGGGCGGAGATGAGACACCATTTGAGTAAAGTAGGCGTTATGCATTTTCACTTGAGAACAGTAGGCGTTCCCTCTTTCCAGTTGAGTGAAACTGACGCCACTCCTGTCTCAAATCTTTCCCAAAAGTTAATAACGGCCAGGGTCATGTTTAAATCCAAAAAACCTAGCGCAAACAACTGTTAAAAGCCTATAGAAGCATACTTTGCGTATGAAAAAAAAAAAAAAAAAATATGCTAAACAAACACACGTATTAATATTAGGATTTTAATTTTAAAAAAAAAATATTATAGTGCACTATGCTGCTTGCTGCCTCTTCAGTAAAGAGGCCTGGCTTTTATAGGCCTCTACACTGCAGTTTAGTATGCTAGGCAGATATATTTTATACTATCACTCCCTATCTATTCTGGCTGCCAAAATAGAGTGCACACTCCATTCCCCATTCATGACAGTTTACAAAATGGAGTGCACACTCCATTCCCCATTCATGACAGTTTTCAAAATGGAGTGCACACTCCATTCCCCATTCATGACAGTTTTCAAAATGGAGTGCACACTCCATTCCCCATTCATGACAGTTTTCAAAATGGAGTGCACACTCCATTCCCCATTCATGACAGTTTTCAAAATGGAGTGCACACTCCATTCCCCATTCATGACAGTTTCCAAAATGGAGTGCACACTCCATTCCCCATTCATGACAGTTTTCAAAATGGAGTGCACACTCCATTCCCCATTCATGACAGTTTACAAAATGGAGTGCACACTCCATTCCCCATTCATGGCAGTTTTCAAAATGGAGTGCACACTCCATTCCCCATTCATGACAGTTTCCAAAATGGAGTGCACACTCCATTCCCCATTCATGACAGTTTCCAAAATGGAGTGCACACTCCATTCCCCATTCATGACAGTTTTCAAAATGGAGTGCACACTCCATTCCCCATTCATGACAGTTTTCAAAATGGAGTGCACACTCCATTCCCCATTCATGGCAGTTTTCAAAATGGAGTGCACACTCCATTCCCCATTCATTCCGGCTGCCGGAATGGAGTGCACACTGCATGGGTAATTACTTCAGTTGATTTAAAATGTTGGCCAAACAATAGACTTTGGCATAAATATTTATTATAAATCTCCTACGATTCTCAACAATTACCAATATCATTATTCTCAATATGTTACATGCCTGATTTGACAGGTGGTGATGGTGCGTTTGCAATAAAAATAATAATAGACATATAATAACTCTAAACTATATTTTAGAGCTTTACACACATGATTTATGCAAATTGAAAACAAGTGTACTATTACCACAGGGACACTTTTAACAGCAACACGAATAGTGTAAGGATATTAATGATCCCTAAGAGCCAAGAAAATTGGTGAGGACTCGAACCCACGTAGCAAGCTTGCGAGGTGGATTGCCTAACTGCTACACCACTGTACAAGTGGTGATGTCAAGGGAATAGAATACAAAATAAAGATGACCAGCAACTTCTAGCATAAGTTGGTTTCCTTAAAACATGGGGAAAAATGCCAATACTTGGAAATATTATACCTAGAAAGATTTGGTGCATGCAGAGTCAAAATTTATGCATATCGAAATTATTCCATTTTGATAAATGCAAACCAAAAATATATCATTTATTGCTCCCATTTCTAATATTTGATTTGGTCGAGCACTTAGCTTTTTCCACTGTTGCCAGTACAGAATTCCTATGTCTTTGAAATCCAAAGTCTTTGCCAACAACTGCTTTGCTGTGTTGTAGCTGATAACACTGTTGAACATTACATATAGCCACCTTACACACCAAAACATATACTAAGTCACTCTTAGATAAGTCACAGAGTGGAATAAATACCCTCAAACTTGTAAATATACCAAGGTTAGCCACATACACGCATCATTCAGGGTTCAAACTCATTACCTTGTTGTTGCAAGCTCATTTCTTTATTTACTGAGGTATACTTCACATTGAAACACCAACACCAAACTGCACATTAACTATTTTGCACAGCTGAATGGCTATCTTAGACCTGATAAATCGGACATGTTGCAATTAATATGAACAGCAATGATGGATAACGTGGTATTAAAATATTAACCCTAGATAAACACACACATAAATAAAAACACTGTTTTACTAAAGCAGCAGGAGCTGCAAAAACTTCACCAAAAAAAAAGGGAATTAAGCGTGTTTGAGACTCTTACACTAAATACAAGCATTTGCATACTGTTTTTTACTTCTAGGAGTATGCTTAATAATGTGTTTTATTAACTCACTTGGTGCTTAAGGTTGACCTGGGGCCTTGAATTTCTGCACTTAGTACTGGTGGGTGAAATACATAACCACTACACTATCGTGCCACATCTAAATTTAGAGCATGCAAATGATTCATACGTCATATAATTGTACTTAAAACTATTTTACCCATACTATTGCCACAACACTAACAGCTTAGCTCATTAATGACATCTGTAATAATCGTTATAATCTCTACTTACCCTACAGAAAATAAACGTTGCTAACATGTCAGGTCACTTTTACACAAAAACACACTTGGATAATTAGAACGCACCTGGGTGCTCCTATTGACGTGTCCGGCATACTCTCCGGCCTACTCACCTGCATTTAATTCACTAATTACAGTGCTACTTAAGAATACCTTGCTTGCACTTCTGTGTTGTTGGGAGATTCACAGTGCTGGGTAAGTAGCCCTTAATGGTGAAATGTTTCATAATCTATGCTGTTTATTGCTGTACCTTGCTCAACACTCATGTTTATTTTTTGGAAAAGGTATTGGTGAGATAGAGATAGGAAATGATGCTGAAAGGTCCTAATGCTAATGAATTTTATGTTGAAGGTTAGTGGAAAAGTCTTTAATTACCTGCAGAGTTTGAATATTGAGGCAACTGTGTAGACTTGGGATGTGCCTCTGCATAGAGATCTCTCGAATGTAGTGACACACATAAATATTATCCATCTATATTTATTTCTTTGTTACCTGTTTACCCTCCCCCCACAGATCTTGGTCCTGGATTGTGTTTTTTGGGTGTTTAGTGATTGCTTTTTGACATTCCACATTTGTCTGGGTGTGTGGTAAGTAGAAACCAGATATTGTTTTATTACATACCCCTTGTTAAAACACTTTGCATTAAGAATGTCCATGCTGTTCTATTTTTATTTTTTTATTTTTTTTTCTAATAACTTTATTTGAAGTGTTGTTTTTTTGGACCCTACCTTAAAGACACATTAACACTCTGTGCTTGAGTCATGAAGGAGAGCAAAGGATCAAAAATAAGTAAATATTCTAGTGGACAAAGCATGTTACAATGTAAGGGGTGCAAATTTGTTACTTTTTTTGGAACAAAACCTAAATATCTTCACATTTCAAAGATCTGTGGTCAAATCATGTGCAAGCTTAGTCAAGGGTTGATTATCTAAGGAATGGTAATTCAAAATGGGAATATGAATAGATATGGGCTGGTGTGTTAGTGAAATGGTTTATATGTGTAATAATAGGGGAAAAACCATGGCAACCTGTATTTTACCTTTACAGCTTCATGCCTCTAAGTTTAGCCTTAATGTCTTTTGCTAAATGCATGTTAATGGGGTAGTTTAAATCTACAGCCTAATGTGGCAACATAATTGATGTTTGCTTTTTCTACAGTTTATTGATCAGCACATATAGTGTTGAGAAGTGCACATTATTGACACTTTATTTGTTTTTCTTATATCTACAGCCTTTAGATTACACTTGGCCTGCAGTGCTGGCTTTTCTGCCATTGCACTTCCCTTTGGAGTTGGTGGATGTTGCCATGGTGAAGGGTGTTGTCAAATGTAAGTAGTATAGTGCTCTCTGCACTAAAATGTGATTGGCCAGTGAGTGTGTTCCATACAATAATGTCGTTACTAAGCCTGCAATGTGTGGTTGCACAAACAAAACCTATGGGCAGATGCTAGCTATGTAACATATGGGTTTGGTGTTTGTAATTAAGTCAAATAGTGCATTCAGAATCCTCGGTATAGTCCAAACACACAAGCCGTTATTATACACTATAATATTGCCGGCTTTTTTACACCTGCCAATACAGTGCTCAACCTCTTGATATCAAAATGCAAGTTATGTGAGCTAATATTGCCATATGAATTTGTTGATTCTCATTTAACAGGGTGCGTTGCCATGGATTTTGGATTTGTGCAATTCGTGTCTCACTACATGTTGAATTTCTCCAGAGCTCCAAGCCTGCTTATGTCTCTTCAGTCTGGCCAGATTGTCATCTCTTCATCCAAGGAACTTTTACACACACAGACCATTAACTTGTTTGCTTTGTTTTTGTCAGCACGTTTGGATTCATATATGTAATAAATCTAGCCTATGCTGCAAATGTCTCAGCAATCAGTTGTCATGCCATTTTGTACCATTACTACAGTGCACTGATTAATCTTTTAATACCCATAAATCCATGTGTAGTGCTTTCCAAACTATTGTGGAACAGGTTTTTTTTTTAAACATATTAAATCTGTGTGGTTCTTTTGTCCTTTGCCACAGATACACCATAGCCTACAAACACGCTCAATGGGGTTAATGTTCAGTTTTAGAAAATGTCCATAGTGTGGAGGTTTGTATGTGTGTTTGGTTGCTTAGTAGTAAAATTATTGTACATTTTAAGCTTTTAGAGGGAGCATGGGATGTGCCTAGCAATATAGGCATTCTATTACAGGTAAACGTATAGAAATAAAGCCAAAATGTTAGCACTGTCAGGTCAAACACTACCAACTTTTGGCCCTTGGCCAAACAGGATAACAATCTTCTTCTCTTGTGCTAGTGGCACTTTGTTTCAAAGTGGTCCAACAACCACATGCCAGTCACAAACCCCACTAACAATCATGGGGAATGTGTTGGGGTACTAAGCTAGTGGAGTCTTGCTACAAGGCCATAATACCAATATGTGTTAGCCACCTTTAGTGTAGCAAATATTCCAGTCTCCACCCTTTTCTTGGTGTTTTTACAATGTTTATTTGCTGGGTTATGTAATACCTCACCTAGGGCCTGATTCATTAGTGATCTTCTTATCTTGTGCAAAAGTTAAGATGCTTATTTTTCCGAAGAAATGGGGAGATAAGAGTGAAGTAAAGATGGATTTTCATCCTAATGTAAAATTCTTCACTTATGCAGTGGATTTTGCTTCTCTCCCTTTTCTGAGCATGAACAGATTTGCTTAAGCCACCTATATTTGAACTTACAGCCAACACAGATACTCCACATGAGAACTAGTTGCATTAGTCTGATTACACACATTGTTTGGCAGCAGTCGCTTGACATGTTTGCTGAACCTGACAATGTAGGTCTCCAATGTTGTTGTGGTGTAGAAATGTGTAATTGTTTCTCAATACCATTTTCAGGTAGCTTGCCCTCTGAAAGTGGAAAGTAGTGACCAAAGTCCCATTCCAGCTTTGTTTCTCTTCAAACCGTGTGTGTGTGTGTATAGAGTAAATTGTGTTAGTTTGCACCCTAATACCACCTATGTCTGTTTAAACATGCTAGTTAATGTTAACAATTTGCTGCTCTTGCATTTGCCCATGCCTTGGGCAAGGGAAGTACAAATCCTTAATGTACAGATATCCTCCCTTTAGGATGATGGGTCCATGTTCAAATTCCTTTAACACCATCTAATCCAAGAGTGTTGGGCCGAGCACACAGTCATTTGAGGGTTTAATGTCTGGTAGATATTGTTGATGTTTACATTGTTAGGTGAGGCATCCACTTTTTTTGGCTTATAGATGGTGAACGTGTGCAATGGGTACCTGTGTCTGTATTGGCAAGAAATCACAACATACCAAACTTCAAATTATAATATGTTGGCCGTTATATAAAATAGCTTGGCCTTGCTTAAATGTTTTCCAAAACTGTAAGGGAGCAAAATCCAAGTGATGTGCCCACTCTAACAATGAATGAATCAGTGTACATAACGTAAAACTCTAGGGTCAGTTTGTTTTAATAATGTATTCAAGGTTCCAGATTGGTTTAAACTATCATAGATTGGGGGGGATCAGATCATAGTTTTGAAAAGTCATTACAGGATAGAGGAGTTTGGTGGACAAACTACCTCTTGGAGTCTACTTACTTGCATTACAGAGTGTGCTTCTTTGCCTGAGCAAACCATATCTATACTGCAAGGTTTTTCATTTGCGTCTTACATGATTAGTCAGACACACAGCACTACATACACCCTTATAGTGTGTCAAACGGTCACGTTAGTCTGTATTTCTTGATCCGAATCAGGACCCTTGGGACTAGCTGGAGCAGGTCTGAATCTGAACAGAGCAGCCTGGATGATCTTTCTGCTCATGTTCTTGCTGATTGTCCAATCTAGCAGGGGAATGAGCAGTCTGAAAATGTGGACAGAAACACTGATTTTGTAATGCAGCCAGAAACCCTGGAGCCAATAACTATCCTCTGGAGAGAAGTGTGTTGTTCAGGCAAAGAACAGATCACAGCAGCAGGTTTAAATAGGTTGTCCCAAGCAACTATTGGCTGAGCACTTCATGGGATCACAGGTGCTGAATCTGGTTGATCTGGAATGATCACCTGACTGCATCCAAGATGCCTGTGCACATGCAGCTGAACAAACAGTGTGTGTTTGATTACAAACGGAGCTGTGGAGGACGGGAATGTTGCTGACGACCAGAAGGGACCCAGGTAGCCGTGATATGACAGCGGCTGATGGGGAAAGTGCACCTAAGATCCAAATGTGAGACCCAACCTATATGTGCTTAGTGCAATAAGGTCATGAGGTTACATGTAAACAAGTGTTATGCTAAAGGACGTCCAGTGTACCACACACTGTGCATTAGCACTATTCTTAAATACAAATCCCTTAGTAGATTTTTAGAATTAGCACAGAATCTTACCTGTACAAATAAGTAGTTAACAATAATTGTCCTGTGGCATCATGTCAAAAAAAAGAACCAACTAATTTGGTTACCTTAACACCTGTCTTTTGTGGCTCCTTTGTGTCAGGTTACAGTTTGCAAATGCAATACTTCCTTTACAGGATGATTTGGCCTACCTCTAAAGGGGCACTGTAGTTGCACGCTTTGTTTGAAATAATTTGCTCAGGCAAATAAAGAAGCACTGTGGCAAAATCATTAAGAAGCTTACCTTGATACACTTCTTGTTTAAGTCTTCTTCAGCAAACCATGGCCCTGAATCATTCTGTAAAGGTAAGGCAAAGTAACTAAGCAAGGCCAAAGCATGTGAGTTTGGAGGGGGATGTAAACCAAAAATGTGCTTGGAGATCTAATTTTGGGGTAGGAGAGGTCCTAGCTGACATGAACATTTCAGTGTACAAATAAGCTATCAAGTATTTGTGCGGTACATTAGGATACAGACATTTATTTTTTTTCGTGCTCTAAACCTATTGCTAATTTGCACCACTTGCATTTTAAAAGGTTTTTGAGCAGCATTCAGAAATATGTATCCTTGACATCTAGGTTCATTACTCAATCAGGGCCATGGCATGGTTTTGGTCAGCACACTTATATTAGATACATATTTGTTTGAATACGTTAATAAATCAGGCTGTTTGTTCGGAGATTATACTTTGGTTAGAGTTGATAACAAGTATTGTGATTAAAAAAGCATTATGGAATATGCCTTACCAAATAAAGACACATTTCAGTAGTAGGAATTTTTTTTATTCCCCAAAAAAAATATACATATTTTTGACATATATTAAACTATATTTTTAGGTTAAAACAATATAAATTATTTTTCCCGAGCCTTTTTGAAGGGGGTTGCAAGGGAGGCTCCCCTACTCCGACTTCTTGTCACCCGTGATGTAGAGGAGTCAGAGGAACCAGGCAATGGGGCAAGGCAAGTGGTTTGGGTCTGACGAGGTGAAGGTGCAGGGTCAGGGTCAGGGGATGGGGATGGGGCCACGACAGGGGAGGGGGAAGTGGGCACAACAGGGGATTGGCCATAGCCACGGGCAAAGGCTAAACACATAAGACGACATAGTTCGGGGTCAGGGAGGGCGGACGCGACAGACACATGAGGGAGGGCGGATGCGACAGACAACTGGGTATGGGGGCTGCCGAACAAATAATCTGAGCTGGGTGAAGGGATTGTGCCGGAGGTGCGTTGGGAGTGGGCATGCAAGATATCACCCAGGAGTGTTGCAATATTTGTCACTGAAGTATTTAAATTATCCATTTTGGTGGCGAGTGTCATCAGTAAAGAGGTGTGTGTGCTCATGAAAACGGAGAGTGTGTTAGTGAGACTGGTGATTTGCTGGTCCGTGTGTTGGACAGTGCTCGATATTTGTGACAGGTGAACATTCT
The DNA here is from genome assembly GCF_038048845.1 of Mixophyes fleayi. Taxonomy (NCBI): domain Eukaryota; kingdom Metazoa; phylum Chordata; class Amphibia; order Anura; family Limnodynastidae; genus Mixophyes; species Mixophyes fleayi. The sequence goes on from NC_134402.1 coordinate 317,316,286, forward strand.
GTGCATCAGTGGCGTTTTTAAGACTTTGGGCTGCGTGTGTGAGTGCCTGCTGCCTTACATATTCAGCTGGAGCCAGCTGAGGCTCCTCCACATCACGGGCAACTTCATCATCAACTGGTGAAACAGGCGCCTGCTGCTCACATTCTGTAGAGAGATAATAAGTAAAATAAAGTAATTAGAATCAAAGAGTAAGGTGCAATATGATATTTTGGAAAACATCTTACAACGTGTGATGTAGCATTGGTAAAGTGTCAGCTTCCCTTGAATGTGCTAGCAGCCCTTTCCGCTCCCCAAATACATACATTGCCACTTATGGTCTCACATTTTCGGATGAGCCCTACATATTGAGACCATTTGTCTTCAGTGTGTAAATGTAATTTCCTACTATGTGATAGGCAAACACATTGTGCAATTGAAGTTTACCTTCACACAGACATCCTGAGAGTTGACACTTTTACTCAGACAGATACAAAGCTTTACAGACATTAAGTAAGCAAACTCATCATGTACCTAGTGGAGCGGCCTCTCCTGTTCGGGATGGGCTAGAGCCAGTGTCTATGTCGCCCACCCCAACTATCTCCACCAGGGCTATTGCAGCCCTCGCCCCGCTCCTCGAGGGGTGTTAAAATAGTACGTAGTGGAGGCCCCCCCACCAGTGCCTTGAGCATGCCAGTGAATCTCAACGAGCTTCGCTTTCAGGCGTCCTTTATAGTCTGCCCATCTGTGGAATAGACAAACATTATTGCCTCACATAGTACCTTCAACTCAAAATGACACATTTTTCAAAAAAATACATTGCACGTTTGCTAATCACACCAATTTAACCTTCACATACAGTAATACAGATTTTGCTCTTTTGAAGCGCGTATAATGTGGTAAACATATTATGTCAATGTGACCAAGGGCCATGGATACTGTTAAAAAGAACTTAGCATACTGTAGGCTACTATTGAAAACTTTACATGTTAAATGTGAGGCCAGGGGCCCTTTCCATAGCAGTTTTTTTACATTCCGGCCACACATATTGCAGAGCAAACAGTTTGCTACATTAGGAGATAAAAATAATTTTGAAATATCCAGAAATTTCAGATAAATTATTATACTTACTTTTCTCCAAAGTTTGCCACAAAAAACAAAAACTATTTTGATAGTCAACTGGGTAATGCGTGGTATGGCCTGCAATAAAAAAAACAAATGAATGTTTATAAGCAAGGAAAGGTAATGTGGTAAACAAAGCTAACCTCCTAATTTGATTATGGATAAGGTTCAAAAGAATTTAGCATACTGTAGGCTACTATTGAATATTTTCCATGATCTGAGGCCAAGAGCCATTTCCATAGCAGTTTATTTACAGTCCGCCCACACATATTTCATAGCAAACAGTTTGCTACATTAGGAGAACAAAAAAAAAATTAAAATCTTACAATCTCTGATTTAGTTTTGTACTTACTGTTTTTTGTTGGCTTCTTAGGCCAATCATCCAAATTTAATGAAATCTTGATTGTGCTCTATCCAGGCAAAAAAGCGAATGAACAGGCACTAGACCAAAGCACAGGTGGGTTTAAATTAGGGATGTGCACCGGCGACTTTTGAGGTCTCGTGTTTTGTGTTTTGGATCCGGATTTTCGTTATTTTTGGGGTTCGGATTTGTCTCGCAAAACACTTGACGAAAGGTCTCGGTTCGGATTTAAGGTTTTGGATTCGGATTTTTTTTGAAAAAAACATAAAAAGTTTAAAAATCAAGTTTTTGGGCTTATTTTCACTCCTACGCTATTATTAACCTCAATAACATTCAATAACAAGCATTTCCACTAATTTACAGTGTATTCTGAACACCTCACAATATAGTTATTAGTCCAAAACGTTGCAACAAGGTATCTTTCTGGACTGCGTAGAGGAGTGGGTCCCCACAATATATATTAAAAACCCTGAACTTTTATGATTCGCACCAATAAATGTACCTGGACTGCGTAGAGGAGTGGGTCACCACAATATATATTAAAAACCCTGAACTTTTATGAATCGCACCAATAAATGTACCTGGACTGCGTAGAGGAGTGGGTCACCACAATATATATTAAAAACCCTGAACTTTTATGATTCGCACCAATAAATGTACCTGGACTGCGTAGAGGAGTGGGTCACCACAATATATATTAAAAACCCTGAACTTTTATGAATCGCACCAATAAATGTACCTGGACTGTGTAGAGGAGTGGGTCACCACAATATATTAAAAACCCTGAACTTTTATGAATCGCACCAATAAATGTATCTGGACTGCGTAGAGGAGTGGGTCACCACAATATATTAAAAACCCTGAACTTTTATGAATCGCACCAATAAATGTACCTGGACTGCATAGAGGAGTGGGTCACCACAATATATTAAAAACCCTGAACTTTTATGAATCGCACCAATAAATGTACCTGGACTGCGTAGAGGAGTGGGTCACCACAATATATATTAAAAACCCTGAACTTTTATGATTCGCACCAATAAATGTATCTGGACTGCGTAGAGGAGTGGGTCACCACAATATATATTAAAAACCCTGAACTTTTATGATTCGCACCAATAAATGTATCTGGACTGCGTAGAGGAGTGGGTCACCACAATATATATTAAAAACCCTGAACTTTTATGATTCGCACCAATAAATGTATCTGGACTGCGTAGAGGAGTGGGTCACCACAATATATATAATAAGAAAACCATCAACTTGTATGATTCGCACCAATAAATGTACCTGGACTGCGTAGAGGAGTGGGTCACCACAATATATATTAAAAACCCTGAACTTTTATGATTCGCACCAATAAATGTATCTGGACTGCGTAGAGGAGTGGGCACTGGGCACCACAATAAAATATATAAAAAACCTTCAACAGGTCTGCATTACACTACACATACGGCTGCTCCTCCATCCTCTCCATCATATACATGTTGGAGTTTTAGCGTGTGACAACCTCTTGTTTTTGATAATGTCAGTGCATTTTGAATATTTTTCAATTTGCCCCACACCACTGAATGTACTTTATCTATGATACGCATCTATCTATCTTGACTGCGTAGTGTGGTGGCCCCGGTACACAATTTGGTACCGAGGCCACAATATAATTAAAAAACCCTCCACGTGTCAGAATTCCACCAAAAAAGGGTATGGACTGCGTAGTGTGGTGGCCCCGGTACACAATTTGGTACCGAGGCCACAATATAATTAAAAAATTGGGCATCAACTGCCACCGTTGTTTAATATCTGATACACCTAAATATGGACTGCACAGTGGAGTGGCCCCGGTAGTAAATTTGGTGCCGGGGCCACAATACCTCCTCCAACTTCCAAGTGTAGTGTTTATAAAGACAGACAGCGTCAAAGTGTTATTAGTTGACTTTCTTAACCCTAAAATTGTCCCTGTTGCAAATATTCGTGCAATGGACAGTTACTTTTTTATTGAAAGACTCAAGCTTTCAAGTGTAGTGTTTATAAAATATAAACAACAATACAGTAGTTTTAGAGCACGTCAATACCTCTTGTTTTAAATTATGACAGGGCATTTTACTTTTGGTTTAATTTCTTGAATTTTTTTAAATTTGGTTTTACTTTTTGAACATGGCAAACGACTGTTGATTGGTCATATAATGCAAAAAAAAAAGGTCCAAGATGGAATTGTCCTTGGGCCCTCACACCCACCCTTATGTTGTTGAAATAGGACATGCACACTTTAACAAACCAATCATTTCAGCGACAGGGCCTACCAAACAACTTTGGCTGAAATGATTGGTTTGTTTGGGCCCCCACACCAAAAAAGCTATTCATCTCTCCCTGTACAGACTAAACAGGCTCTACTGAGGCAAGATGTCGTCCTCATCCTCAACCTCTGATTCCTCTCCCCCTACAGTGTGTACTTCCTCCTCATCACACATTATCAATTCGTCCCCGCTGGACTCCACAACCACAGGTTGAGGAATTGATTATTCATTTTTATAAACATCATTTTTTCAACGTTGTGAGGAAGCAACCTCCTTCGCCGCTCACTGACCAGGTTTCCCGCTGCACTAAAAACTCTTTCCGAGTACACACTGGAGGGGGGACAACTCAGGTAAAATAGAGCCAGTTTGTACAGGGGCTTCCAAACTGCCTTTTTTTTCCTGCCAGTAACAATATGGACTGTCTGACATGTCTACTTGGATGGTGTCAGCAAAGTAATCATCCACAATTTTTTCTATTGTGACAGCATCCAATGCAGCGAGAGTAGACATGTCTGCAATGGTTGGCAGGTCCTTCAGTCCGGACCAGATGTTATCAGCATCCCCGCCAGTGCCTCTTTTGGGAAAACTGAGCTTTTTCCTCGCAGCCATAGATGTGGAAGAAAATGAGGGTGGAGCTGTTGGCATGTCACGGTCCTCTTCAGAGGACAATCTCCTGACAAGCAGGTCTTTGCACCGCTGTAGACTTGTGTCCGCCGGAAACAGAGACACAACATACGCTTTAAACCGAGGATCGAGCACGGTGGCCAGAATGTATTCCTCTGACTTTAAAAGAGTGACCACCCTCGGATCCTGGCAAAGCGTACGGAGGGCTACATCCACAAGAGCTACATGCTTGGTGTAATCGCAATGGCTTACCAGCTCCTCCCTCACTTTCTCCAGCTGCTTCTGCAACAGCCTGATCAGGGGAATGACCTGACTCAAGCTGGCAGTGTCGGAACTGACTTCTCGTGTGGCAAGTTCAAATGGCTGCAGAACCTTGCACAACACGGAAATCAGTCTCCACTGCGCTTGACTGAGGCGCATCCCCACTCCTTTGCCTATGTCGTAGGTGGCTGTGTAGGCCTGAATGGCCTTTTGCTGCTCCTCCATCCTCTGCAGCATATAGAGGGTGGAGTTCCAGCGCGTCACAACCTCTTGTTTGAGGTGATGGCAGGGCAGGTTCATGCTTTTTTGATGTGCCTCTAGTCTGCGGTAGGCACTGGCTGAATGCTGAAAGTGTCCAGCAATTTTGCACGCCACCGCAAGCATCTCCTGCACACCCCTGTCACTCTTGAGGTAATGCTGCACCACCAAATTAATGGTGTGGGCAAAACATGGGACATGCTGGAAATTGCCCATATTTAATGCCCGCACAATGTTACTGGCATTGTCTGACACCACAAATCCCCATGAGAGTCTAAGTGGGGTAAGCCACTGGGAGATAATTTCCCTCATTTTCTCTAATATGTTGTCAGCGTTGTGCCTCTTATTAAAGCCTGTAATACACAATGTTGCCTGCCTTTGCACGAGCCGCCATTTTGTAGTTGCTGCTACTGATGCAGCTGTTGCTGTTGCTGCGGAAGGGGATGCATCTACCCAGTGGGCTGTCACAGTCATATAGTCCTTCGTTTGCCCAGAACCACTTGTCCACATGTCCGTGGTTAAGTGGACAGTGGGTACAACCGCATTTTTTAGAGCACTGAGGACACTTGATCGTACTTCTCTGTACATTTTTGGTATCGCCTGCCTAGTGAAGTGGAATCTCGACGGGATTTGGTACCGGGGACACAATACCTCCATCAACCCTCTAAATCCCACTCCACTGATGGCGGACACCGGGCGCACGTCTAACACCAACATTGCAGTTACAGCCGCAGTTATACGCTTTGCAATAGGGTGACTACTATCGTATTTTGTGGTCATGGCAAACGACTGTTGGACGGTCAATTGTTTTGTGAAAGACTTAGCGGTCTTACGACTTCCCCTCTGGGAAGATGACCGACTAACAGCAGCAACAGCAGCAGTGGCAGTAGTAGGCGTACCGCTGCAGGATTCCTCGGATGAATCCTGTATTGAGGAGGACTCAGTCTGGCTGCTGACTTGGGCTGCAGGACTGAATCTGATGGAGATTGTGGAGGAAGTTGACGAGGAGGGTGTTGCTGGTGTGTATCCAACTGGACCACGGGATTTAGGTGTCCCTGTACCGATGAGGGTCCTAGCCCCAGTTCCTGAACTAACCACTGAACTATGAAGGTTATTCAGGTGACGTATAAGGGAGGATGTTCCTAGGTGGGCAAGATCCTTACCCCTGCTTATTTGAGCTTTACATAAGCTACATATGGCCATACATTGGTTGTCTGGATTTGGATAAAAATAACTCCAGACCGAAGAGGTGCATTTTTTGGTCTTCTGACCAGGCATGACGATGGGCTTTTTCATTCCATGGACATCAGCTGTTTCCCCCCCTGGTGCCTCATTTACAATAACCACATCACCATCCTCATCATCAAGTTCCTCCACAGCGCCAGCTACATCATCAATAGCCTCCTCCCGAGCCACCTCTTCCCGTACAGTGATGGGAAGGTCAGGCTTGACAACCACCAACATCCTTGGACTCGCCTTGTGGATTTGTGATAATTTCTCTTTAGAAGGCAGAGTTGTTTGCTGTTTTGTTGCTGACAGCATAACTCTCTTCAATTTTTTGTAGGGGGGGGGGAGGAGGAGGAGGGCTAAGATCCGTGGGTGAAGCTGAACCACTAGTCATGAACACGGGCCAGGGCCTAAGCCGTTCCTTGCCACTCCGTGTCGTAAATGGCATATTGGCAACTTTACGTTTCTCCTCAGATGATTTTAAGTTTCTCTTTTTGCTACTTTTTCTTAACTTGGGCTTTTTGGATTTTACATGCCCGGTACTACGAGATTGGGCATCGGGCTTGGAAGACGACGTTGATGGCATTTCATCGTCTATGTCATGACTAGTGGCAGCAGCTTCAGCATTAGGAGGAAGTGGGTCTTGATCTTTCCCTACTTTATCCTCCAAATTTTTGGTCTCGCATTATATGTAGCACAAGATACTGCAGAATGTGTGAACTTGGTAATATTGCAGTACCAATGGACTTATACTGCTGGATTGGTTTTGCAAATTTGGTTATAATTATTATATATATTTTTTTTTTTTTTAATTTTTTATTTTTTTTTACTTTTTTTTTATTTTTTAAAAACTTGGGAATAATGGGGGAAATAACTATGCCCTTAGAAGCACAGAGCACAGGACACAGCACCACTGGACTGAACAGGACACGGCACAGGACCCAGCAGCACTACGGAACTCAGCAGGACAGAGCACAGGACACAGCACCACTGGACTGATACTGCAGAATGTGTGAACTTTGTAATATTGCAGTACCAATGGACTTATACTGCTGGATTGGTTTTGCAAATTTGGTTATAATTATATATATTTTTTTTTAATTTTTAATTGTAATTTTTTTTTTTTACTTTTTTTTTTATTTTTTAAAAACTTGGGGAATAATGGGGAAATAACTATGCCCTTAGAAGCACAGAGCACAGGACACAGCACCACTGGACTGAACAGGACACGGCACAGGACCCAGCAGCACTACGGAACTCCAGCAGGACAGAGCACAGGACACAGCACCACTGGACTGATACTGCAGAATGTGTAAACTTTGTAATATTGCAGTACCACTGGACTTTTTACTGCTGAATGTGTGAACTTGGTAATATTGCAGTACCAATGGGCTTATACTGCAGGATTGGTTTGTGCAAATTTTGTGGTAATTAAAAAAATAAATAATTAGTTTTTGGTATTTTTTTTAAATAACTTTTTTTTTATTTTTTTTAAACACAGGGGAATATTGGGGAAATAACTATGCCCCTTAGAAGCACAGAGCACAGGACACAGCACCACTGGACTGAACAGGGACACAGCAACAGGACCCAGCAGCACCACTGACCTCAGAAGGACAGAGCACAGCACACAGCACCACTGGACTGATACTGCAGAACACAGCACAGCACAGCACAGCACAGCACAGAACTAAACAGCACAGCACAGAACTAAACAGCACAGCACGAGATCTACCAGGACAGAGGACCACCTAACACACCCTCCCTCTACCCTGATCAATGCCCGAGTGAAGATGGCGGCGACTAGCGGGGAATTTATAGGATCCGAGTATCGCGAGATCCGACAACGGGATTATGAGTCAGAGCCTCAGTTTCAGATTTGAATTTGGCGCCAATACCCGGATCTGTCTCGGATCCGACTCGGATCCGCAACGTTCGGGTGGGCTCGGATTTCATAAATCCGAGTACGCTCATCCCTAGTTTAAATGGAGTTTTAAATTAATAAACCAGGTGTACACTCTTCTACCTAATTGCGGAGCACACAGTACTCGTCTCAGTGCAGGCGCCCGCCATGTTCTTGGTGGGAGAGACAATCAGAGACACAACTCGGGTGTGTGAAAGCTCCGCGTGTGACGTGAGCACGCCCATACGTGCTCAGCGAACCAATCGGAACGCAGAGGCCCCCCATTTTGTGTGATAGACATTATACCAAAATGAGGGCTACTATTTTCACCAGGCGTGAGCTGAGAGTTCTTACAGAGGGGTATGGACAATGTACCTCCTGGAAGGTATGTGTCCAACGAGGTCAAGGTGCGGGCCTATCAAAGGGTCCGCAGACACCTCCGCCTACGATTCAGTATTCAGCGAAGCACCGTTCAGCTCCAACGGCGGTGGAGCGATCTCCGGGCGCCGCCAGCCCCAGCTTCTGGAAGAACTCCATCGGGAGATTAGAATAAGTGAGTTCTCTACTAATCGCAAAAAACATGTCTACATATATATATTTGCTCTATGGCCCTGATTCATTAAGGATCCTTAACTTGAGAAACTTCTTATTTCAGTCTCCTGGACAAAAACCATGTTACAATGCAAGGGGTGCAAATTAGTATTCTGTTTTGCACATAAGTTATTATTATTATTATTATTAATTTTTTATTTATAGGGCGCCACAAAGTATCCGTAGCGCCGTACAAGGACAAACAATGGCACAGTACAAGGTGAAACAGCACAGTACAAGTAACAGTAAGCACTATAGCTCTGGGGGCTCAGGCACAGCATGAAAGAGAGGGAGGGAGGGGAAAAGTGAGTATAGGCAGGTAACTATGGCCCAAAGAGGGTGGGCCACGGATGACAGTGTTGAGAGTCACTGAGGGGAGCGGAGAGAAGCGAGAGGAGACAGAGGGGCAGAGGGACTGAGAGGAGGTGAGCTGAGTAGCTGTAGAGCGCAGTTAAAAGTGATGGAAACAGAAGGTAGGAGAGCCCTGCTCAAAGGAGCGAACAATCTAAAGGGAGGGGGAAGACCAGACAGACACATGGATGAGACGGAGAGACGGGAGAAACGGAGACGGAGTCGAGGAAGGGGGAAAAGGGAAGAAGGGATGAGAAAGAGAGGTAGCCGACCGGTGGGAGTTTAGGCATGAGACTGGAAGGCTTTAAGGAAAAGGTGGGTTTTTAATGTTCGTTTGAAAGAGGACAGATTAGGGGAAGTTCTGATGGAGCAGGGGAGCTTGTTCCAATGGAGGGGAGAGGCGCGGGAGAAGTTCTTGGATACGTGCGTGAGAGGAGGTAATCAGAGGGGAAGAGAGGCGACGATCGTTGGACGATCGCAGTGAGCGGGAGGGAGTGTGAATAGAGATAAGGTTAGAGATGTAGGGAGCAGTGGAGTTGGCGAGGGCCTTGTAAGTCAGAGTGAGGAGCTTGAAAAGGATTCTGTAGGGGAAGGGGAGCCAGTGAAGGGCTTGGTAGAGTGGGGATACAGAGGTGGAACGGCGAGAGAGGAAAATAAGCCTAGCAGCGGCGTTAAGTACAGATCTAAGGGGAGCGAGATGAGAGAGGGGGAGGCCGATAAGGAGAAGGTTGCAGTAGTCCAAGCGGGAGATAATCAGAGAGTGGACGAGAGATTTGGTGGTATCCTGGGAGAGGAAGGGCCGAATGCGGGCAATGTTGCGAAGCTGGAAACGGCAGGATTTGGCGAGAGAGGTGAATGTGAGGGGCAAAGGAGAGAGAGGAGTCGAGGATGACACCTAGGCAGCGGAGTTGGGGAACAGGGGAGAAAGATGAGTTGTCAACAGTGATGGAGAGGTCAGAGGGGAAGGAAGGTAATTACTGACTGTTTTTTCATTTAGCACACAGATACTTGATAGATTATTTGTACACTGAAGTTTAAAGTTGATATTTGTGTGCTACATGAAAAAAACAGTCAGTATTTAATCTATGTTCAAAACAGATTACTAATTTGCACCCCTTGCATTGTAACAATGGTTTTGTCCAGGAGACTGAAATAAATAGTTTCTCAAGTTAAGGATCCTTAATGAATCAGGGCCATTGTTTGTAAATATGTTCACCCCTAAACACCTGACATGGCCTACATAACAATGTGCAAGCACACTATAAAGGTCATGCCCCTTCCAGTGCACCCAAAAAGCTTTGGCTCCTGTGTCCTAAATTTGTCTGCTATCCATTTACTGTCATAAATGTTTTTGTGTGACAATTTTTACCATTAAGTGTGGTTTTGGAAATCAGGCATTCTAAGTATTGACCCGAGTGCTGTAACTTGCTAGTCTAACCTTAAAAACATTTTGAGAGTGGAAGATGTGTTGTCATTATTGGGCCAAGATTTAAAAGGCACGTTTCAAAGACAAAACACCTTAGTGTTTAGACTGATTTTTGCAAGCTCCCATAAGATGCAAACAGATTACAGAGTGTGCTAGATATAGCTAATCAATCATTACTTAACTGCCTATTTAGACTCTTTTAGACTGTGAGGTACTCCCAACAAAGGGTGATTTCCAAAGTATACTCAACATTCAAAGATTTTGACCTCCATCCACTAATTCGGTGGTCCTGTAAAGAGAGAACTAATTGACATCATTACCAGGGCCAAGGGAGTTTGCTGACTTAAAATCACCTACATGAAAAAAACATACTACGGCCAAATGTGAACAAAACCTAATTAGGCGGCCAGTAGTATGTTTGGGGAGTGTGTTAGACAACACATACAAATATGGAGCAAGCCTCCAAACTCCACACATATGAAACTATCATCAGGGAGTTAAACTCCTGACCCCAGTGCTGTGAGAGCAAAGTGCTGACCACTAGGCCACTGCGATATTCCACATCTCTATGTAAAATACCAAAAATTGTACCAGGTCATCATCATAAGCATTTTTTAATATAGTGCCACTAATTCCACAGCACTGTACAGAGAACTCATTCACATCAGTCCCTGCCCCATTGGAGCTTACAGTCTAAATTGCCTAATATAGACATTCACACACATAGACATAGACAGAGAGGGAGAGACAAGGGTAAATTTTGATTGCAGCCAATAAACCTACCAGTATGTTTTTGTAGTGTGGAGGGAAACTGGAGCACGGCCACGCAAACACATGGAGAATATACAAACTCCACACAGATAAGGCCATGGTCAGGAATTGAACTCATGACCCCAGTGCTGTGAGGTAGACGTGCTAACCACTAGACCACTGTGCTGGGCCGACAAGTCATGTGAAATGCTTTGTGTTCATCATGTGTACCTCCTTGCATTGTTAGTAGCAAATATTTCTGCCTGCTGACAATGTAAAGTTTATTAAATATGTATGATCACCTGATTGTCAAATATTGTCAAAATACTATTTTTTTTTTTCAAATGGTGATTGTGTTAACATTTCCTTTGGTTTATATTTCCTTTTTTCAAACAGACCGGGCACGCTGGGAACGGCGCCAACGCCGCCGGGCAGTCGTGGAGGCGCAGGCAGCGGAGGAGGAGGAGGAGGAGGAGGAGCAGCAGCCAGTGGCGGTGGCAGTGCCACTGTCATTGGAGGAGGAGGAGGAGGAGGCGGTGCCAGTGCCGGTGCCAGTGGCAGTGGAGAAGCAGGAGAAGGAGGAGGCGGTGCCAGTGCCGGTGCCAGTGGCAGTGGCAGTGAAGGAGCAGGAGGATGAGGAGGCGGTGCCAGTGCCAGTGGCAGCAGCGGTGGAGGAGGACGAGGAGCAGGCTGACCGGGAGCCCCAGGATTTTGAGGACTCCACATCGGGCAGCCAAGAGGCAGTGTAGTTGGAAGATTGTAAGTATTTGCGATAAGTGATGGACATAGTTATATAAGATTGACATGTGCATTAAACTTGTGCATAATCCCTGCTGTGACATGTTGATTAAATGGTGCCTTAAATGCCACAGGTTGAACACTTATAATATCTGCCTATAAATTTTAGGCGCATTAAACACTCAAACCACAGCCATAGCCATCTTAACACATGGGCATGCAGGGCATTGGCAAAAAAAATGTGGCCGCTAGCCTGGTAAACTCGTCAGTATATTAATGACTTGTTTATAAAATCTAATATACACCAAAATTGTTGGAATTCCTGTGAGTGATTGTATAGGTAGTGGCCCATGTAGTGCATAGACCTGGGGCCAATAATGCTGGATAAGACAACCCTGTGCATGGCCCTCTCCCCGTGGCTCACCAGAATTTAGTACATTGATTCAAATGCCTTCTCAACGTCTAATGTGCGTGCAAATGGTTTTGTGGCCAGAGGCCTAACTTTTGAAAGTAATGTAACAGTAAACATCTCTAGTAAATCCTGTCTGTTTGATGAAATATGTATCCATGTATGTAATGTTTCATTTCTGATTTCTTTCAGCACCCACGGAGGAAGCTGGCAATTGGCCTCCACCACCACCCACCGCAGCAGAACTTATGGCCCACATGGGTCAAATTGTGGAGGACCTGGAAGGCCTCCACCTACATATTGCAAATATTGTAGCCAACCTTCGTTTTAAATTGGCCTACTGGGCCTCATTTCAATGATAATTTTTTTCAGATGTATATGTAAATAGTTTGAAAAAAGTTGTTGCGTTTTAAAAATATATAACTTTATAAAAAAACAAACCTTGGTGTGTGTGTCTTTATTCATCTCATTACACAACATGTGGGTATATATAATAGTCCGAAAAGAGTAATGAAGAAAGATGTTTTGCTTATAACATCATTTGTATAGCACAAAAGGATTTCTTTAGCTGTTTGCATGTAATCCAAAAGTAACATGTGCCCTCCACGAACAAGCCACCCCTATAAGAGGTATTGCATCTGTAGGCCCTGTGTGCAAGATAAAATCCAAAAATGTCAAACGCTCTAGCTAGTTACCAATTCCCCCAAATACATATGTCATTGTAGTGATAGTCCAAGGTTACATTCAAGTAACAGAGCAAAGCCAGTGATACATTGAAGAGAGCCTCGAAAGTGTACCCAGAAGTGGCGTCAGTGGTGTAAGGCAGAAGTGCAAGCGAGGCAAAGGACCATGGTACTGGAGTGTGGAGAGCGGCCTGTTTGGATAAAGCTGAGTACATGACATAACGTGTACGCCATGGATCCAGATGAAAGTCTATTTGCTGACAATGTTGCATTTACCTCCAAGGAAGCTGTCACCTACAACACCCCCCCCCCTCTTAGTCCATTCAGAATACTCAATGTCAGCATGCACCTAATACTGTGCATGTGAAGTATAGGCCGTGAGGCTTCTCGGATTTTCCCTCCAAATAAATATTTACTTTCAATACAGTATAAATCAGAGGGCATATTTTACAATATGGTTGAGCGTGTATAACAAATCCAAAATAAAAAAAGAAAGCATTGTGTCACATCTCTTGTTAGGATAATGATTCCAGTCCACACATTAGTTATGGGTATGCTCAGTATTTGAACTCATGTCTGCTGTGCTGTGAGTCCAAAGTGCTAACCAGTGAGCTACCTGTGAGATATTTTGAGGTATTTTGGGAGTAATTTGGGAGTAATTTGTGTGAATAATGTAGAGTAGTATTAAGTGTGAGGTGTCTGTGTAGCAGGCATGCTGTATTGTTGGTATTGTCTGTGTTTTATTACATCTGAGGTTGGGGTAGTGGGTAGCTGTCCCACTTTGCATACAGTCATTCCCGAGTTCTAATCCAGACAGAAACCCTTCCTCTATGTGGAGGTTGTATACACTCATGTGTGTATCCTTTATGAAAGAGTATGCTATGCATTTTGCTTAAAAGGCAAAAAGATGTATTTAAAGCACATACATTTTGATACATTCGTTATTCATGTGTTTTTAATGTAGCCATATCCATGCATTTTGCATACTATACGGCAACTTGAAATCCTAAACACAGAAAGATCGTGCGCAATGTGTTTGTTACAAGTGTGTATTACGCTAATTAGTAGCAAAGAAAAAACAACCGTTCAGAGTGTTACACATCATTGTTATTTGTCAGTGATTAATGAGTATTAAGAGCTATCTCGTTAAAATAAGCCCCAGGCATTTGTGTTGTGTTGTGTGTAAACAAACTGTTGGTCCCTCCCACAGTGGGCGTGAGGTTTGCATTGCTTGGCTTGCCGTCAATCAGTTGAGAGCCGTCGCTTATGCGTGTAGCATGTTTAAAGATCCGCAGGTGGGTGTGTTTTCTAACATTTGCACTGCTTATTTCCGTCACTTACACCACATGGGGGTGTGTTTTTGCTGTTTGAGATGCTTATTTCGGTTTACGTCACTCAAAGTATGCAAGGCAGATGCGTATGCGTTTGCGTACCTTGATGAATCGGGCCCGAGATCTGTTACAACTATCTCTAGGAAGGGAACACGGCAGCTTAAACTGTCAGTGACAGCTGCTTTCAACTCACGCTCGTATAAAATATCACACAACAAGAAGCTACAGATTTAACCATCTATGCTATATAGTATTATGCTGAATGAGGGAGCAACTGTCACTATAGAATACGATTTACAGATACATTCTTTAGCACTGCTGATAAGAGCTTAGACGACTCTATATAGAGCCCTCCCCCTCCCCTCAGGGCCGGTGCTAGCCTCCATGGCGCCCTAGGCATTTTTACAAAATCGGCGTCCCAGCCCCCCCCCCCCCCCCCGCAACAATCGGTGCCCTCCTCCCTCCGTCTTTCCTTACCTCACCACCGCCGCCTCTCTGCTCCGTCTCCTCCCCTCCACTCACTGACACTAGTGACACTGACACTAGTGAGTGGAGGGGAGGAGACGGAGCAGAGAGGCGCCGATGGTGAGCAATAGCCTCTTCCCCCCTCCCCCGTGCATCTGAATGCTGTGCGGCGGCCGTGACAGGTATGGTCAGCGGTCGCCGCACAGTTTTAAAGTAATTTTCATTCTGGAGGGCGCCCTCCAGAACCCGGCGCCCTAGGCAAGTGCCTAACCTTGCCTAATGGGAGCTCGGGGCCTGCCTCCCCTCCTTTTTACAGAGACTTGTTACAACTATCTCCAGGAAGAGAATACGGCAGCCCATACTGTTAGTGACAGCTGCTTTCAACTTACGCTCTTATAAAATATCACAATAAATCAACAATAAACTACAGATTCAATCGTTCATGCTACATAGTATCAGGCTTAATGAGGGAGTAACTGTCACCATGTTATATGACTTACAGATACATTCTTTAGCTCTGCTGATAAGAGTTTAGACGACTCTATACAGAGCCCCCCCCCTTCTCTGGAGACTGAGTATAAATATATGAATACTATCTCTAAGAAGGGAATACGGCAGCCTTATGTATAGGGATGAGCGCACTCGGATTTATGAAATCCGAGCCCACCCGAACGTTGCGGATCCGAGTCGGATCCGAGACAGATCCGTGTAATGGCGCCAAATTCAAATGTGAAACTGAGGCTCTGACTCATAATCCCGTTGTCGGATCTCGCGATACTCGGATCCTATAAATTCCCCGCTAGTCGCCGCCATCTTCACTCGGGCATTGATCAGGGTAGAGGGAGGGTGTGTTAGGTGGTCCTCTGTCCTGGTAGATCTCGTGCTGTGCTGTTTAGTTCTGTGCTGTGCTGTTTAGTTCTGTGCTGTGCTGTGCTGTGCTGTGCTGTGCTTTGCTGTGTTCTGCAGTATCAGTCAGTGGTGCTGTGTGCTGTGCTCTGTCCTTCTGAGGTCAGTGGTGCTGCTGGGTCCTGTGCTGTGTCCTGTTCAGTCCAGTGGTGCTGTGTCCTGTGCTCTGTGCTTCTAAGGGCATAGTTATTTCCCCAATATTCCCCTGTGTTTAAAAAAATAAAAAAAAGTTTTTAAAAAAAATACCAAAAACTACTTTAATTTTTTTTAATTACCACAAAATTTGCACAACCAATCCTGCAGTATAAGCCCATTGGTACTGCAATATTACCAAGTTCACACATTCAGCAGTAAAAGTCCAGTGGTACTGCAATATTACAAAGTTTACACATTCTGCAGTATCAGTCCAGTGGTGCTGTGTCCTGTGCTCTGTCCTGCTGAGGTCCGTAGTGCTGCTGGGTCCTGTGCCGTGTCCTGTTCAGTCCAGTGGTGCTGTGTCCTGTGCTCTGTGCTTCTAAGGGCATAGTTATTTCCCCACTATTCCCAAGTTTTTAAAAATAAAAAAAGTAAAAAAAAAAAAAAAATTTAAAAAAAAAAAATATATATAATAATTATAACCAAATTTGCAAAACCAATCCAGCAGTATAAGTCCATTGGTACTGCAATATTACAAAGTTCACACATTCTGCAGTATCAGTCCAGTGGTGCTGTGTCCTGTGCTCTGTCCTGCTGAGTTCCGTAGTGCTGCTGGGTCCTGTGCCGTGTCCTGTTCAGTCCAGTGGTGCTGTGTCCTGTGCTCTGTGCTTCTAAGGGCATAGTTATTTCCCCACTATTCCCAAGTTTTTAAAAAAAAAAAAAAAGTTAAAAAAAAAAAAAATTAAAAAAAAAAAAAATATATATAATAATTATAACCAAATTTGCAAAACCAATCCAGCAGTATAAGTCCATTGGTGCTGCAATATTACAAAGTTCACACATTCTGCAGTATCAGTCCAGTGGTGCTGTGTCCTGTGCTCTGTCCTGCTGAGTTCCGTAGTGCTGCTGGGTCCTGTGCCGTGTCCTGTTCAGTCCAGTGGTGCTGTGTCCTGTGCTCTGTGCTTCTAAGGGCATAGTTATTCCCCACTATTCCCAAGTTTTTTAAAAATAAAAAAAAAGTAAAAAAAAATAAAAAATTTAAAAAAAAATAAATATATAATAATTATAACCAAATTTGCAAAACCAATCCAGCAGTATAAGTCCATTGGTACTGCAATATTACCAAGTTCACACATTCTGCAGTATCTTGTGCTACATATAATGGAGACCAAAAATTTGGAGGATAAAGTAGGGAAAGATCAAGACCCACTTCCTCCTAATGCTGAAGCTGCTGCCACTAGTCATGACATAGACGATGAAATGCCATCAACGTCGTCTGGCAAGCACGATGCCCAATCTCCTAGTACATGGCATGTAAAATCCAAAAGCCCAAGTTCTCAAAAAACAGCAAAAAAAGAAACTTAAAATCATCTGAGGAGAAACGTAAAGTTGGCAATATGCCAATTACGACAAGTAGTGGCAAGGAACGGCTTAGGCCCTGTCCCGTGTTCATGACTAGTGGTCCAGCTTCACCCAAGGATCTAAGCCCTCCTCCCCCCCCCCTACAAAAAATTTAAGAGAGTTATGCTGTCAGCAACAACAACAAAACAGCAAAGAACTCTGCCTTCTAAACAGATGACATCACAAATCCCCAAGGCGAGTCCAAGGGTGTTGTTGGTTGTGAACCCTGACCTTCCCATCACTGTACGGGAAGAGGTGACTCCATCCAGCATTTGCAGCACGCCCTCTGCATATGCTGGAAGGATCACCCCACAGTCCAGTTACAGATTTGGCTAATGAAGGTGTGAATGTTGTACACTGGGAGGAGGATATTGATGTAGCTGGCGCTGAGGAGGATGTTGATGATTATGATGCAGACAGATACCAAATTGCATTTCTCAATTTCTATTTATATTCTAGATTATATAACGGCTGAAAAGTTTTCTGTTTTACTCCTAGTGGAGAGGGGATCTGATGCAGACAGATACCAAACTGCCTTTGTCCATTTCTTTGTATATTTGAATTGCTAGTTCTACAGTCTATGCAGGCTGCTTTATTTATATTCAACTACAAGTGTAGGGCGGGGGGGGGGGGGGGCATAGATAGCCACCAAAGTAACGTGGTCCATTTAATTTCACTTTCTAGCTCCACAGTCTGTGCAGCCTGCTTTTTTTTATCTTCAAAGTATTTATATTTACAAGCCTTGCAATCTAAATTAACTAGAGGTAGTGACGTGGTAGAACTCCAAAAGGCAGTTTGGAAGCCCCTGTACAAACTGGCTCTATTTTACCTGAGTTGTCCCCCCTCCAGTGTGTACTCGGAAAGAGTTTTTAGTGCAGCGGGGAACCTGGTCAGTGAGCGGCGAAGGAGGTTGCTTCCTCACAACGTTGAAAAAATGATGTTTATAAAAATGAATAATCAATTCCTCAATGAAGTACAGCACTGCCCTCCAGATACTACAGAGGGACCTGTGGTTGTGGAGTCCAGCGGGGACGAATTGATAATGTGTGATGAGGAGGAAGTACACACTGTAGGGGGAGAGGAATCAGAGGTTGAGGATGAGGACGACATCTTGCCTCAGTAGAGCCTGTTTAGTCTGTACAGGGAGAGATGAATAGCTTTTTTGGTGTGGGGGCCCAAACAAACCAATCATTTCAGCCAAAGTTGTTTGGTAGGCCCTGTCGCTGAAATGATTGGTTTGTTAAAGTGTGCATGTCCTATTTCAACAACATAAGGGTGGGTGTGAGGGCCCAAGGACAATTCCATCTTGGAACTTTTTTTTTGCATTATATGACCAATCAACAGTCGTTTGCCATGTTCAAAAAGTAAAACCAAATTTAAAAAAATTCAAGAAATTAAACCAAAAGTAAAATGCCGTGTCATAATTTAAAACAAGAGGTATTGACGTGCTCTAAAACTACTGTATTGTTGTTTATATTTTATAAACACTACACTTGAAAGCTTGAGTCTTTCAATAAAAAAGTAACTGTCCATTGCACGAATATTTGCAACAGGGACAATTTTAGGGTTAAGAAAGTCAACTAATAACACTTCGACGCTGTCTGTCTTTATAAACACTACACTTGGAAGTTGGAGGAGGTATTGTGGCCCCGGCACCAAATTTACTACCGGGGCCACTCCACTGTGCAGTCCATATTTAGGTGTATCAGATATTAAACAACGGTGACAGTTGATGCCCAATTTTTTAATTATATTGTGGCCTCGGTACCAAATTGTGTACCGGGGCCACCACACTACGCAGTCCAGATACTTGTTTGGTGGAATTCAGACCAGTTGAGGGTTTTATTATTATATTGTGGGGACCACTCTATCTATACCACACTACAACTCTATACCACTCTATTTAATACTTTAATTCTATTTAATACTTTAATTCTATTTCATACTTTAATTCTATTTAATACTTTAATTCTATTTCATACTTTAATTCTATTTAATACTTTAATTCTATTACTAATTACCATAAAGAGGAACTGCCGCTTCTATTTAATACTTTAATTCTATTAGTAGTTACCATAAAGAGGAACAAAATAAACCAATTTTACCAAAAGTATAATATGACTTAGACTTACAAACACTACACTTGAAAGATGGTGCCTTTAAATGAAAAAGTCAGTCTTCATTGCACGACTATGTGCAACAGGGACAGTTTTTTGGTTTACAAAGTCAACCAATAACACTTGGACCCTGTCTGTCTTTAACATACTTGATAGGATCTCAATGACGAATTGTCTGTACCATGTTTGGAGGAGGTATTGTGACCCCGGTATCAAATTGGGTACCGGGGCCACCCCACTACGCAGTCCAGATACTTGTTTGGTGGAATTCTGACACGTGGAGGGTTTTTTAATTATATTGTGGCCTCGGTACCAAATTGTGTACCGGGGCCACCACACTACGCATTCAAGATAGATAGATGCGTATCATAGATAAAGTACATTCAGTGGTGTGGGGCAAATTGAAAAATATTCAAAATGCACTGACATTATCAAAAACAAGAGGTTGTCACACGCTAAAACTCCAACATGTATATGATGGAGAGGATGGAGGAGCAGCCGTATGTGTAGTGTAATGCAGACCTGTTGAAGGTTTTTTATATATTTTATTGTGGTGCCCAGTGCCCACTCCTCTAGGCAGTCCAGGTACATTTATTGGTGCGATTCATAAAAGTTCAGGGTTTTTAATATATTGTGGTGACCCACTCCTGTACGCAGTCCAGGTACATTTATTGGTGCGATTCATAAAAGTTCAGGGTTTTTAATATATTGTGGTGACCCACTCCTCTACGCAGTCCAGGTACATTTATTGGTGCGATTCATAAAAGTTCAGGGTTTTTAATATATTGTGGTGACCAGGGCCGGACTGGCCATCTGGCACTTCTGGCAAATGCCAGAAGGGCCATGGCTATATGGGCCGGCCCGACTCCCCCTGTCTTCTTGGTGGCTGGTTCCAGGAACCAGCCACCTCTGCTGTGCGCTCCCCAGCTCCCTCCCCCGTGATGCTGTGCAGCCAGTTACACTGGTGAGTGGTGAGTTTCCTGTTTTTTTTTAATTAGCTTTTTTTTTTTACTGAAGAGGGGGGGGGGGGTCGCCGCGATTTTCGGGGGGGGGGGGGGTCGCGGGGATGCCGCGATTTTCGGGGGGGGGGGGGGTGCCGCGATTTTCGGGGGGGGGGGGGGTTGCGGGGGTGCCGCGATTTTCGGGTGGGGGGGTGTGCCGTTATTTTCGGGGGGGGGTCGTGGGGGTGAGAGCCAGGGGGTGCTGGGAAAGGGGGTGAGAGCCAGGGGGTGCTGGAAGAGGGGGTAAGAGAGCCGAAGGGGGTGAGAGAGCGGAAGGGGGTGCTGGAAAGGGGGTGAGAGCCAGGGGGTGCTGGGAGAGGGGGTGAGAGAGCCGAAGATGGTGCTGGGAAAGGGGGTGAGAGAGCCGAAGGGGATGCTAGGAAAGGGGATGAGAGCCAGGGGGTGCTGGGAGAGGGGGTGAGAGAGCCAAAAGGGGTGCTGGGAAAGGAGGTGAGAGAGCCAAAGGGGGTGCTGGGAAAGGAGGTGAGAGAGCCAAAGGGGGTGCTGGGAAAGGAGGTGAGAGAGCCAAAGGGGGTGCTGGGAAAGGAGGTGAGAGAGCCAAAGGGGGTGCTGGGAAAGGAGGTGAGAGAGCCAAAGGGGGTGCTGGGAAAGGGGGGTGACAGCCAGGGGGGTGCTGGGAAAGGGGGTGACAGCCAGGGGGTGCTGGGAGAGGGGGTGACAGCCAGGGGGTGCTGGGAGAGTGGGTGACAGCCAGGGGGTGCTGGGAGAGGGGGGTGACAGCCAGGGGTTGCTGGAGAGGGGGTGAGAGAGCCAGGGGTTGCTGGGAGAGGGGGTGAGAGAGCCAGGGGTTGCTGGGAGAGGTGGTGAGAGAGCCAGGGGGAAGGGGGCGCTGGGAGAGGGGGTGAGAGAGCCAGGGTGGTAGGGGGTTGCAGGAAGAGGAGTGAGAGAGCCGAAGGGGTAGAGGGTGCAGGAAGATGTGTGAGAGAGCCAGGGGAGTAGGTGGTACAGGAAGATGTGTGAGAGCCAGCGGAGAAGGTGGTGCAGGGGGTTAAGTGAGAGGGACAAAGGAGAAGATGGTGCAGGGGCATAGGTAAAAGAAAGTGTAAAGGGAGAGACATCTTAAGAATGGGAATGTCAGGGATGCAGCCATCATAAAACACAAGTAGTAATGAAGAATGGAAATGCACAGAGGGGACAAGTGTTAAAAAAAAACAAAAAAAACAAGCCTTCATACTCCATTCACCTATATTTTCTATACCCCCACTCCTAAATTTCTGCTTTGACCACTGCCCTCTATTTCTGCTCCCGACTGCCTGTGTGAGCTGACAGCTGCTGATCCCTCCTCGCCCAGCGCGCCCACTAGGAGAACAGAACACAGAATGCCATAATCAGGTAAGTTCATATATTTTCTCGTGTGCAAGATGTTTTTTAACCATCCTTTCTTGAACTGGGGACACTACAGCGTATCCAATAATGTTTAACACTATGTATTGCTCATTATTGCGCTGTAATGTTTTTTGCATATTTATCTGTACAGAGATTTTTAATTAAGAGGAAAAAACATTGCTTGTCATAAATTTTATCTGTAATTGTGTCAATATATCTATTTTTGTTTGCATTGTAAATGATGTATTAAGCTGCTCTTGGGACTCACACTCTGTATCTGATATGCTGTACCAATTTTTATTTGTGAATGAGTTTTTATCAGAGCTTTACTAATGATTTGGGGGCACTACTATGCCATAATATGATTTGTGGGCACTTCTGCATGACCAAATATGAATTGAGGGTAACACTATGTGGCATAATATGACCGTGGGGCACTACGATGTGGCATAATATAAACTGGGCACACTACGTGTGGCATCATATGAACTTCTGCCAAAGGCAAGTCTTTCATTGTTGAATATGACGGGAGCCCAAAATTCCTCTGGTCAGCCCTGCCTGTGAGTCAAGGGGGTAGACGCCTCCTGGTAAATAATCTAAATGTTTCCTATCTAATCAAACTGATGTATCACATCCAATTATTTCTCACCCACCTCGTCTATCCCCCTTAATTTATACACTGTTATTTAAAATGAATAGAAAAGATACATATCCAATTACTGTAGTAAAACAAAAAAAAATTTCTCTGATATTTTGCTGTAGATGGAAATACTTTTAATGCGGCCGTGAGGGTTCAACTGATCATTCAATAGTTATGGTTTTTTTTAGATATATGTTAGTTTTATTTCATGTGGAATGATTCATGAAAAATCTGCCATTACTATTTAATTGAGGGAAAAGGGTACCTGTTACCTATATGTGTGTGTAAGTACTCTGTTCGTTGTTGCTATTTTGTGGGAGATTTGAAAAAAGCAAAACATTGGTTTCCTACAGTGGCGTCTGTATAATTGGTGGTATTGCTGTAGTATGGGGTGGCGTGCTGGTGGCAATGTTGTAGTGTGTTTGGTGCTTAGTATTGCTAA
The DNA here is from genome assembly GCF_038048845.1 of Mixophyes fleayi. Classification (NCBI taxonomy): domain Eukaryota; kingdom Metazoa; phylum Chordata; class Amphibia; order Anura; family Limnodynastidae; genus Mixophyes; species Mixophyes fleayi. Next base: position 317,339,045 of record NC_134402.1, read on the forward strand.
TAGGTAGGAGAGGGTATTGCTATAATGTGGGGGGTGACGCCGGTTGCTGTAATGTGGGGGGTCATGCTGGACGCTGTAATGTGGGGAGTGATGCTGGACGCTGTAATGTGGGGGGTGATGCCGGTTGCTGTAATGTGGGGGGTGATGCCGGTTGCTGTAATGTGGGGGTGATTGATGTAGTATGAGTGTGTGTGGGGGGTTATTTATTGCTGTAATTTGGGTACTAATAATGTATTGTCATGGTGTTTATTGATGTAATTGGGGTGCTAATAATGTAATGTTGAGGGTCATTAGGAGAAATAAATACCCCCCACACACACACACTCATACTACATCATGTTGTACTGCGCCAGCATCAGTGTGCAACAATATAGTGCATGGAGCCCACAACACGTGGGCCTGTGTGCTTTAAATGCCAGGGCTGATTTTTAGTCCCAGTCCGGCCCTGGTGGTGACCCACTCCTCTACGCAGTCCAGGTACAATTATTGGTGCGAATCAAACAAGTTGATGGTTTTCTTATTATATATATTGTGGTGACCCACTCCTCTACGCAGTCCAGGTACATTTATTGGTGCGATTCATAAAAGTTCAGGGTTTTTAATATATATTGTGGTGACCCACTCCTCTACGCAGTCCAGGTACATTTATTGGTGCGATTCATAAAAGTTCAGGGTTTTTAATATATTGTGGTGACCCACTCCTCTACGCAGTCCAGGTACATTTATTGGTGCGAATCAAACAAGTTGATGGTTTTCTTATTATATATATTGTGGTGACCCACTCCTCTACGCAGTCCAGGTACATTTATTGGTGCGATTCATAAAAGTTCAGGGTTTTTAATATATATTGTGGTGACCCACTCCTCTACGCAGTCCAGGTACATTTATTGGTGCGATTCATAAAAGTTCAGGGTTTTTAATATATTGTGGTGACCCACTCCTCTACGCAGTCCAGGTACATTTATTGGTGCGAATCAAACAAGTTGATGGTTTTCTTATTATATATATTGTGGTGACCCACTCCTCTACGCAGTCCAGGTACATTTATTGGTGCGATTCATAAAAGTTCAGGGTTTTTAATATATTGTGGTGACCCACTCCTCTACGCAGTCCAGGTACATTTATTGGTGCGAATCAAACAAGTTGATGGTTTTCTTATTATATATATTGTGGTGACCCACTCCTCTACGCAGTCCAGGTACATTTATTGGTGCGATTCATAAAAGTTCAGGGTTTTTAATATATATTGTGGTGACCCACTCCTCTACGCAGTCCAGGTACATTTATTGGTGCGAATCATAAAAGTTCAGGGTTTTTAATATATATTGTGGTGACCCACTCCTCTACGCAGTCCAGGTACATTTATTGGTGCGAATCATAAAAGTTCAGGGTTTTTAATATATATTGTGGTGACCCACTCCTCTACGCAGTCCAGAAAGATACCTTGTTGCAACGTTTTGGACTAATAACTATATTGTGAGGTGTTCAGAATACACTGTAAATTAGTGGAAATGCTTGTTATTGAATGTTATTGAGGTTAATAATAGCCTAGGAGTGAAAATAAGCCCAAAAACTTGATTTTTAAACTTTTTATGTTTTTTTCAAAAAAAATCCGAATCCAAAACCTTAAATCCGAACCGAGACCTTTCGTCAAGTGTTTTGCGAGACAAATCCGAACCCCAAAAATAACGAAAATCCGGATCCAAAACACAAAACACGAGACCTCAAAAGTCGCCGGTGCACATCCCTACTTATGTATCAGTGTTAGCTGTTCTCACTTTATCAGTGTTTGCACACAGTGCCTAGCAGGAGGCTGAAGATATAGCCCTCTGTGTTATAAAGTACTGTCTGCAATAAGGAGGTCCTAACAGCTATACAGCATAATTTATGGATATACTTCACAGTTCTGCTGTAAATGATTTAGGAGCTCTATATAAAGCTCCTTCCTTTCCAAATGTTACATTTATTATGATATACTAATACCTTTATTATTTAATAACTGTATTATTTAACTACAAAGCACCTATACCTTATTACCTTCATTTTAGTAAGGGACGGCACGTTTAGGCAGATTTTCTGCTGATCTTAACAGTTATTGCTGATTTAGGTCAATTTTTCCATACCAATAAAAATTTTGTTTTTATTTTAATTTCATTCCGATATCCTTTGAGTGCCCTTAAACACAAACCTGCTCTCTGTTGATTCCTATATATAGCAGTGTTCTTGTCACGCTCCATTCTCCAGTGACAATGCTCAGTGCCATTGCTTACACAGAAACAGGGTTAGCAATGTTCTGTGTTACTCCCTAGTTTCCAGGGCCATTGCTCATTCTCATTACTAATACAGAAACAGGACGAGTAGCAGTGTCCTTGTCACTTCACCAAAATTGACAGGAAATGACTGGAATTTAATGTTGTTGAGGTTAATAATAACGTAGGAGCAAAAAAAAGAGCCAAATTATGTGATTTAAGAATTTTTTAGTAATTTTAAAAAAATACAGATCTAAAAACTAAAACCAAAACATGTGAGCACAGTTTTGCCCTAATCAAAACCAAAGCACAAAGGTAATACCAATCCAAAACCAAAACTAAAAAAACAAAACACGGGGCTCAGTGAACATCCCTACTCCGCAGAGTCCCAGACAATGTCTGAGCATAGCAGTGCCACCTGTGGTAGTTTAGAGGTACTAACTCATGAGAATTACGTGAGAGAGCTGAATAGCAGTGCTGCTGTCAGGGCCGCCATCAGGGGGTACGGGGGGGTACTGTTATACCGGGCCCGGGCTCACCAGGGGGCCCGGTACAACAGCGCAACACATACCTGGGGGCCCGCTGTCTTGCAGTCCGCTGGTCTCCGCTACTCTGTCTTCAGCCTGGCTTTCACCGTGACAGGTGATGCTGAACAAGGTGAACACAGATGAGACGCAGAGGTTCAGGAAGATTATGACGTAAGCCATCGCAAAGGACAGAGAAGACCATGTAGATCCCTACACTATGGCCCATGTGTGCATCCAGGGCAGGCGGCTGCCAAGGCAGGATCACTCTATGTGGGCCAGAGGGTGCTGGTCCACAAGGAGGCCAGTCATCAAGTTGAGTGAGCACTGGGAGGTGACGCCGCATGTAGTCCAGAGGCGCATGTATACAGATGGACCAGTGTACGAAGTGGTGCCCGAACATGGAGATGGACGGGTGAGGGTAGTACACAGGAACATGCTGCAACTCTGTTTATTCAAGGAACCATACTCGGAGGTACCAATAGTGGAGGGTCGGCCCGACCCACCCGTGGACATGGCAAACTTCTGGTTTGTTCCCCCACCTGTTGATGATGTACCGATTCTTCTCCCTGTTGAGAATGCAGTCACTCAGGCCCCTCTCCCAGTCCCAGTAGGAGACAGTCCCATCTGCCCCCTTCCCACCACCAAGCTTCCCAGAAGGTCCCAGGGGGCGAACTTGGGTTGCCCCAGCAACCAGTATGCGGATTATGTGTGGTTGTGCCCTCTCTTTATAGGGACTACAAAGGATAAATCAGGGGGGAATGTGAGAGCCGGGACCAGTGTTGCTAGGTTGCATTCCCCACTGGGAGCCAATGCCTTGGTGACATCATCCGGCAACACACCAATCACACGATGCCCGGGAATAGCTCTGCCCCCTGTATCCTGCCATCTTTTCAAACAGGAGAAGGAGAAAACAAAGAAACAGTTTGTTGTGGGACACAGAGAGACAGCAGCCGCAGCACACAGGTGAGAAATGAGAGCTGAAGTGTTTTCCTGCAGAGAAAGGGAAAAACAGCATCGAAGGAGTGCCCCAATTCCAGAAGTCACAAGGAGAAGATGAAACCTGTACAGCCGGTCCACCGGGAAGTGGAGCAGCAGCAGAGCTCTCAGCGACCAGGAAGGAACAAGTAAGTTCTCTTTGTCTGTCTGTGTGCCCCAGCATAGTTCCAGGCCTCCTCCCCTAGCTCCCATCCCTAGCCTCCTAACCCTTAGGCCGGCCATCTCTAGTCTCCTCTCCCTTAAGCTTAGCCCTAGGCCGGATTCACAGCCACTGCCCCCGGGCAAGATCCAGAGCTACTGCCCCTATGGCGGATCCACAGTCACTATCCCCATGCCGGATCCACAGCCACTGCCCCTCGGTCAGATCCACAGCCACTGCCCCTAGGTCGGATCCACAGCCATAGCCCCAGGGTCTCACTAGGTCCCCCTCCTGTACCACTTACCCCAGAAACACCTTAGTAGACCACCCCTAGTCTAAAGCCCGTAGTGAGTGTGCCTTTTCATATCGCTTAGTGTTTATACGCTGTATTGCAATTGTATACCGTACCCCCTCCTCTATTCCTGATTGTCCTCTTTGTTGTATCATTGCTGTGTTGTGTATTTCTTATTGTAGATTGTGCACATGACAGTTGTCAGGGTTGGTGAGCAGGCGAGTTTAGAAGCGTAGCAGCAGTTAGGAGAGAGACAGCCTAGGTAAGGAGACTGTGCTCTGTTTATGGCATTGGTTGGCAGACAAGGACATTGGAAGACCCCTGCGAGTGAGAACCCCCTGGAGCAGCAGGGACCAAGGGAGTTGCTGTAGTGGATCAGCTTCAGTGATTATAGTCCAGCGAGGGCTGTTCCCCGTGGTGCACTCACCTTGCAGAACTGCCCTACCCATATTTCACACCACCTCCTTTACAGAAAAATGAGCTCCCGGCATACGAGACAAGGGGCCCTCTCTCCTGTTGCGTTCAGGTACTCAGACACCCTCCCCCCCATTCCGCTCAGACGCCATCATGGAGACGCTCCCAAAGACGACCAGAGATCGGCGCGGTGTGTAGGGTAAGTGTGAGCTCCTTCCCTGTCCCAGACCCCCATCCATAACCCCACCCCTTACATAGGCACTACAGCTGACATTTGATTTGCATAATATGATAAGCCCATTTTCACTGGACGGTGCTCCATGAAACCAGCAACTCCATACCATCAAATACATAATCAAAATGGATTCAAATAAAAACTATTTTAGTATATCCTCAGCAGGCCCTTAGCTGGTGTAGACACTATTAATGTAAAAATAAAATGGCATTCTTTCTGGGACAGGATGAACCCTTAGAAAATGCACCTTGTATTTCACATTTTTCAGAAAAAAACATGTCAAAACCAAGAAATCTGTAATTTTAAAGTGGAAACACTGCTTGGGTGACACACATGGACTGAGTCTCTGAGCCAGAAATCATAATGTGTGTGTGAGTTTGTATGCAAAATATTTAGAAATGTATGTGTGTAGATAAATGTATTTGTTTAGAATAATATACATTTCCATACTTTCTGATGTTTGTGTAAACATCTGCAGAATATCAAAAGGTTTTGTGGGGCTATAAGTATGAAAAGCGGAAATGAAAAATCATTTATCACCTGCATTTATGAAAAAGAAAAAAAATCACACAAGGCAGATTAGCGTCACTCAGCTGCACTAGTCAGGAGCAGTAAGTGTTAACTTACCATTTCACAGAGCCAGTCTTACACATGCCCACAAGCCAGTGAGCTGGCTCAAAAAATTATAAAATGTATGTTCTCTTCAAACTGTCCTTAATTTCCAGTATATCTACATTCCATTCTTTTTTTGATGTATCCAGCAATTTGGAAAGGAGTGGTGACTGTCAATGCATTTCTTCCTAGTATAATACTTTAGAAATTAATATAATTTTCAATGATTGGCAGATATGCATTGCTATGGATTTCCTAAGCTTCAATCCATAGTAGTGGCTATGGATATTTTTTTAATGGCTATTTTTGTTATCCCTTCACTGAAGCAGTAATCTTGAACTAGATCAAAACCCAACAGTAAGGTTAACAAGAACTGGCAAGCAAATGGCAAGAGTAATAGAACTGGCAAGCAGAAACTACTAATGTCTATAGACAAGCGCTTACATGTTACAATAGCTAAACTGAAAAATATTTTGTTTTGTTTTTAGAATCTGCACAGTAGATTTGTGGATATTAAGTTTTATTTTTCAGATTTTCCATGATTATATCTCTGTCAATGTAGTCTTTTTCAAGAACTGAAATCATTTTCTTGATTGATTGATTCCAGTTAACACCACTCTCCTTATTGCAGCTGATTATAGATAAAGAACTATACGCTATCATTCTCTGTTATAGTTGTCAACAATTTAAACATTTTCATGGGACCCTTTCCTGCTAAGCCAGTGCATCCATTCAGGTTATGCATGATATTGACTCGTTGGACAGTGCAGCAATACAATTCCCATTATGTTATATTTACTGAATGTGATGATTATGTACTTTTTTTGCATTTTAAGTAAATATTTTTAAAGCCTAAATAATAAGTATAGATGATAAGAATTACATCTAACATGTAGACGATTAGGAATTTTATTTTACTTGGTCAATACTGAAAAATAGGAACATTTTGCAGAAACACAGAATTCCAGGGACAAATCATGGTCATGTAACTGCAGGAAGGAGGCAACTATCAGCCTTAGGGGTTACCGAAACATACTCCCACACAAAGATGAGAACAGAGAACAGAACACAAAGGAGACAGCAACATATAGAGAATTGCATTGAGAACACGCTCTAGAAGCTGAAGGTGAGTACATACATTTTTGAGGTGCAACCAAGAAATCAGAAATGTGTATCCCATGAGTAACTGTGCTAAAAGGGATATTGCGCTGTGGGTTATTTTTAGCTTGAAAATAATGAGAAGTCCGTGGAAAACACATACAGTAATGCATTTCTTTACAGATGCCACTTATTATTTTTTGTATAAAAATGTGAAATATATTACTATGTCTGATCTGTATGTGGCCATGTTGTCATTCAAAGAAATATTAACAAATAACGTTGCTATACTTTTGATCAATGCTCAAATTGTACATTTAAATGTAGCCCGAATACTAATAGTAAGTTAGCAAGATAACACACCATACACACCATACAAGCCTGTTCAAATAGAATCTCTTCTATCTGCATTATAACTTTTACAATGTGAACACACATCATTCATCCAAACACTTGTCATGTCTGTAACTGCCTACAGCATACCATTTATGTACAGCTGGACTGATAGTGATCATTTGTATTGTAACTTGATTTTACATATTTGGATTATTTCTTTCTACTGTAATTACAATCAAAACTTATTTTTTTGTCATTACAGAACTATAACTCTGTGAAACAGTAGTAGATCATTATTTCCAATGGTGAGTACCTTTTTCATTTAAATTTGGAACTATGGAGCATTACACATTCGGGGGTAAATGTATCAAGCTGAGAGTTTTACGGTGGGTTTGAAAAGTGGAGATGTTGCCTATAGCAACCAATCAGGTTCTAGCTATCATTTTGTAGAATGTGCTAAATAAATGATAGCTAGAAACTGATTGTTTTTTCAAACTCGCAGTTTGATACATTTACCCCTAGTACTTATTTAAAACATGGTACAATGTTCAACAATTTGTTGTAACCCATTGCAAACATATGGTATCCTTTATTTTATATCCTGTGCTAGAAAATATAGCTTTATTCAGAGTAGTTTCTATAGCTGATATTTGTGCACATTGCATCATGTTACTGACTAAATAAGCCCTACTGTCTAGAGGATTGTCCCTTAATATAAAGAAAATGTGCCACAGATGCCACTATTGTAAAAAATACTATTTGCACAAGTTCTTATTATTTTTGTCCATCATATTATATGATGTTTCTGAACACCCATTATGTCTTGCAATAAGGCTTGGTACAAAGTCACAAAACGACTCACAACACCAATTGCATTTAATTGTGCAGTATAAAATACATGTTATTAACAGAACACAACACCTTAGCAGTTAGCACCATTTTCAAAATAAGCGTACACTGCTAGCATGCATTACCGAAGCTATGATACTTGGTGATTTATGCAAAGGTGTTACAGAATGTTTTATTTACTTATGCTGTCACAGAAGAACTGAAAACATCCTCTATCCTTCAAAACCACCTTGTTTTCAAGGCAGCATGTCTTAGCATTGGAATTTCTGGGGTTTCCAATCAAATACACTTACCAGAAGAACAGTTGCTGCTACACTTCTTAAACACGTTGGGAGTGATCTTGCCACAGTGTCCAATTGTGCACTGTAGTATACTACCGGTCTGCTATCGTCACCATGTTTTTGCGTCAGGACACCTGCTGCACGACCATCAGCTTCCATACAGTATAACTCAAAAGGCTTTTCATAATCAGGTATTCCCAAGGCAGGTGCTCTATTCAGACTATCTTTCAGATTAAAGAATGCCTGCTCTGACTCCTCTGTGTGTGCAACACCAGGGCCGCCATCAGGGGGGTACGGGGGGTACTGTTGTACCGGGCCCGGGCTGCCTGTGACAGATCACATGATCGCAGGGGGAATGATTCCTCCACCCCTGAGATCGGATCCTGGTGCCTGGCTGCCACGGTGACAGCCAGGCTGAAGACAGAATAGCGGAGACCAGCGGCGGGCCCCAAGTAAGTATGTGTTGCTCATGGGGGGGGGGGGCCTGCTCATGGGGACGGGGCCCGGGTGGCACGGGGGCCCGTACTGGGCCCGATTTTTTCTGAAGGCGGCCCTGTGCAACACGCTCAGGTTTTGAGGATGAGACTAACTCCTACTCCTGCAATGGTAACACCAGAATAGAAAACCCGGGATTCAGAATCTACAATATTCACACATCCCTAAGAAGGAACAGATTTGCTGTTGGTTCTGTGGCAGAGTCATGTTGTATTGTCTGGATTCTGCACATTGTCAAGTGTCTTAGCCCCTGGGTGAGACAGTGTCCCAAGTATTTAACCTTAGTCTGACATGACTGTAACTTGTCCTTTGCAACCTTGTGCCCTGTTTGTGAAAGATGAAGCAACAACAATTTAGTATCATGTAGACATGACATAAACGAATCAGAGCACAATAACAAATCGTCCACATATTGAATTAGAACAGAAACTTTGCTTGGTTGGAAGGATTGCAAGCAGTCATGTAAGGTTTGGGAGAAAATAGGTCTGTCAATGAACCCCTGGGGCAGTCTTGTCCATGTATATTGCACCCCCCTGTAGGAGTATGCAAAAAGATATTGACAGTCAGGGTGAAGTGGGACTGAGAAAAAGGCAGAACACAGATCAATGACAGTGAAATAACTGGCAGATGGTGGAATCTGCATGAGGATGACAGCTGGATTGGGCACTATGGGAAATTGGCTCTCGACAACTTTGCCAACTCCCCTTAAAACCCGGACTAATCTATAGCCCCTCCCCCCCTCTTCTTCACAGGGAAAATGAGACTATTGGCTGTGCTGGACGAACAAATTAAGATCTCTTGTTGCAGCAGCCTCTCAATAACAGATACACCTCTAGTTCCACCTCCGGTTTTAATGGGTACTGTCGGATTTTTGGGGCTTGCTTGCCAGTTTTCAGATTAACCATTACAGACTCTACATTTGCCATCAATTCAGTGTCCTGTCCATCTTTGGTCCATATGGAACCCGGCAGTTACATTTACCTGAGATGGACTTTGTTCTAGAATGGCAGAGTGTAACATTAACCTTTGTGGGGTGTTCAATATGTCCTCTACCTCATGTACAACCTTTCCTAGTATGTCTAGGAATACACAATCAGGAGTACAGTAAATGACACATCCCATTTTGCACAACAAATCCCTGCCCAGTAAGTTAGTAGGAGCCACTGCAACTAAGAGAAATGAATGCTTGGTGTGCAGAAGCCCGATAATAACCTCTGCGGGTTTAGTCAAAGGGTAATGTAACACTCTCCCCGTTACTACCATAGCTGGAATGGATTTGTTAGTGACCTGTAGATTTAAAGGAGAAGTTATCACTGACCTGGCAGCACCTGTATCTACAAGAAAGGTTTATACCAGCTATATCAACTGTCACTGTAGGTTCTTCCCTAAGACTAGTATTACAAAACCAGAGAAAAACACTGCACCAGGCATTCCATAATACTTCTCATCAGATATATATCTTACTATAATTTAAATGCATATATTGTATATCTGTGGGAAGGGTGCTCCCAATCATTGACAAATATCTGATACAAAAAAATTCAACAGAAAGGACAAGAAATGATTATATGGGGCACTCAAATAGAATAGGAAATAGGAGAGACAGCTGATCTGGATAAATATCTGTTAAATACAACTTTATTAAATAATAATTCTAAAATTCTACTAGTGAAATATTAAAAAGTGTATGTGGAAGAGATCCATAAAAAACAAATGTAACTGATAAAAAGGACAATGGAATTTGTTCAACCGTGATACTACTTGAGACTAGGTACTGCGCACAGTCAGTTTCAAACATGTATATAAATAATAATGTGTAAAATAAACACCCTTCTGGCTGATAATCACCATCGGATTATACCACTGAGTCCTATAATAGCATAGGACTAGGAGATAATCTAGATACTTCTCTCCCTGTCTACTCACATTGCAGCACTGGCTGATCACTGATAACTATACTGGGACAGCGTGAATGGTGATATATTAGAACACTTGTGTATGACAATCTTAAAACGGCACTTTATATAGAGTGCTATTAATCAATAGTCATACTCATACGCTTAGTACACTGTCTCCGATAATGCCACACAGTTCCCCCAATAGACTGGTCTAATTAGTAATATGATGAAAGCTGCTCTCTCTAATTAACAAAATAGACAGCACTGGCTGTTCTCTATAATATTTCAACTGGAGCAGTTTAAAATAACAACAATATATAATAATATTGTCCTGTCTGGTAAGATTACAAATCTAGATGTTCATAACACTTGTATATGACACTCTGTATAGGGAGTTGTTAACTGTTGGTCATCCTCAGACTCATAATATACTGCCTCCGATAATACCACACTATTCCCCCAAAAGACTGGTCTAAATGGTGATGTAACTGAGACTGTTTTCTCTAGCTAACAGAGAGACAGTGTTAGCTGTCCTTTGTAGTAGTTCAACAGCACTGTCAATTAATGGCAATATATAATAGTATTGTCCTGTCTAGTAAGGTAGAGTTTCAGATCTAAGGGGCATATTTAATAAAGCACGATAGTGCTTTTAACGGGTCATTAAGAGTCCCACAGTGTCCTCCGCAAATTTATTAAGGGGGCATCGCAGCAGATATCATGGATATCTGCTGCTTTGCATTCCTCTTCGTTTTTGGGAGCAGTAACCATTCAACAGAATGGTGACTGCTCCTGGCGGCAATCTAACAAGTCCCGAAAAAACATTTTTTTCGGGAACTTGTCTTGTTAATGTACGCCAGCTGAAGCTGGCGTACATCATCCGAATTGAAGAAATCTAATGCTGTCAGCTCTGCTCCGAAGAGCAGAGCTGGACAGCGCATGTGTGGAGGGATCACATGATCCCTCCCTGTCACTCAGCGCTCTCTCTCTGCAACTATCGTTGCAGAGACAGAGAGGGGATCTGTGTGCGCATGTCCAGTTCTTGGAACTGGACATGCGCAATTGAAGAGTGAAGAGAAGACCCGAAGACAGCGCTTCCGAAGAGGGGGGTAAGTATGTTTTTTTTTTATCACTGAAACAGCAGTTTTTCGGAACTGCTGTTTCTGTGCAGGGCTGTACATAAATGTGAGAAGTAGTTCAATCCTTATCATTGCGATAAGGATTGAAAACTACTTTTCACTTTATGTGAATATTGATAAATGTGCCCCTAAGTGTCCATATTATAGATTATGATAATAAATTTGAATAGTAACAAGTAGTAAAGGCGGCGTCCGCCGATGTGCGTTTCGCTATTAGCTTTAACTAGGCAAGACGATATGATGATGGCATTGGCTATTTATAGTTGAGAACCCTCCTGCTAGTTTGACGTCAAACCTAGCAACGTTGTAGCAACCAAAGGTTGCTGTTATTCACTTCCGTCAAGCTCACGATCGCTCTTAAGAAAGCAAGAAGAGACACCGGAGATAATCAATATAGGTAAGTATATGTTGCAAAGACCCAACGTATACTAATAAAGACATACACAGCTGGAATTGATGCTGGGGATTTCTTGTTGAAATGTGATTTGAAATACATGGGAATGACCAGCAGACCCCATAAAAAACGAGTTCTGGATCACATTGGCAATATCATGAGAGCTGCCAATGATAAGGCCAATTTACAATTAACAGTAGTGGCCAAACATTTCTTAAAGTACCATCAAAGTGTTTCCACATTTCTGACAGCATTTACCATGGAACAAGTAAATTTAGGACTCAGGGGAGGAGACATCCAGACTGAATTATTATGAAGGGAGACAAAGAAAATATTTTTGATGGGTAGCATGACCCCACATGGTCTTAATGACCAAAGTAACTACACAGTATTTTTAAATTAATTTATATACTTATATTTAAAAGGCCTTGGTAGTAACAATCCTCTTTGGCTGGCTTTCCCGATGAGTTATCTTGACCCATTATCACCTAGTTGAATTAGCTAGATGTATTCCCTATTGAGGGTATATCAAAATAATAAATATTTTTTGTTTCAGTTAGTTTCACATCACGTTTTATCTTATTGTATTAGTTTTTCACCTACTTATCGGTCTACTGACCATCTTACACATTTTGATCACTTTATTTTTTTGTTATCAGTCATTAGACTGATATTCTATTCACTTAAATTTCACAATTATTGTTTATTTACTATACACACTATATTTCACACTATTTAGATACACATCTAACACTATAAGATGAGATTAATCTATCCACTTCTTAGGGACGTACATAATAGTGGTATTTAAAATGGTAATGCAATGATACATTTTATCTTTAACACTAATGAGTTTATTCTTGTATACATAATTGTTTTATTTTAATATTTATTTAAGTATTTTTATTCTTATTTAAATTTGTTATCTGTCAATAGAGGTTACATAGTAATTGTGGGTTGTTAAGTTAGATGTATCCCACCTATAATTAATACAATTGTTTACTGTACCATATGCACTATCACTATCGGTACTGTATACCTATGCAGAATGGGCATTGCTTAATAGGGCTTTTATAAATAAGATTCAAGTCTCTGCTTTCATTTTTCATATACATCTAATAATTATTTACTGTGTAGCAACAAGAAATACCCAGCATCAATTCCAGCTGTGTATGTCTTTATTAGTATACGTTGGGTCTTTGTAACATATACTTACCTATATTGAATATCTCCGTTGTCTCTTCTTGCTTTCTTAAGAGCGATCGTGAGCTTGACGGAAGTGAATAACAGCAACCTTTGGTTGCTACAACGTTGCTAGGTTTGAAGTCAAACTAGCAGGAGGGTTCTCCACTATAAATAGCCAATCCCATCATCATATCGTCTTGCCTAGTTAATAGCGAAACGCGCATCGGCGGACGCCGCCTTTACTACTCGTTACTATTCAAATTTATTGTCAGAATCTATAATATGAACACTTAGATCTGAAACTCTACCTTACTAGACGCCCGTCGCCTTACGCCCGTCGCCATGACAACGGGACGCGCTGCTATGATTTCCTGGCCGCCGAATCACTGCCCACCAATGAGGGTTCAGTTCTTGCTACTTATATCCTGCTCTGACATCACTAGGATGCCAGAGCAACTAGTTTCCTAGCCTCCAGCGTTACTGCCATCCTTTGTGCATTTCTCCATTGATTCCTGTTATTGACCCGGCTTCCTGACCTCGCCTTCGGATTCTCCCTGTGTCCTGCATTAATACTTCGGTTCTGACCTCGGCCTGCTGACTATCCTCTGCTTCCTGATTTTGTACCTTACCTGCCCGCTTGGTTCTGACTCGGCCTGTACCTCCACGGATTTGCCCTTACCTCGCAAGTAGCTACCTGGGAGGGCCGCGACCTGCACGTCGTTCGCCGCGAAGTCCAAACTCCCTTGCGGGGGTCCCTGGTGAATACCGGCGGCGTGTTAGACTCCGCGCCTCCTTGCGTAGCTGAGCCAATACTTGCAGGTACTAAAGTCACCTCCGTGACAACAGCTAACGCTGTCTCTCTGTTAGCTAGAGAAAACAGTCTCAGTTACATCACCATTTAGACCAGTCTTTTGGGGGAATAGTGTGGTATTATCGGAAGCAGTATATTATGAGTCTGAGGATGAACACCGGTTAAGAACTCCCTATACAGAGTGTCATATACGAGTGTTATGAACATCTAGATTTGTAATCTTACCAGACAGGACAATATTATTATATATTGCTGTTATTTTAAACTGCTCCAGTTGAAATATTATAGGAAATAGCCAGTGCTGTCTATTTGTTAATTAGAGAGAGCAGCTTTCATCATATTACTAATTAGACCAGTCTATTGGGGGAACTGTGTGGAATTATCGGAGGCAGTGTACTAAGAGTATGAGGATGACTATTGATTAATAGCACTCTATATAAAGTGCCGTTTTAAGATTGTCATACACAAGTGTTCTAATATATCACCATTCACGCTGTCCCAGTATAGTTATCAGTGATCAGCCAGTGCTGCAATGTGAGTAGACAGGGAGAGAAGTATCTAGATTATCTCCTAGTCCTATGCTATTATAGGACTCAGTGGTATAATCCGATGGTGATTATCAGCCAGAAGGGTGTTTATTTTACACATTATTATTTATATACATGTTTGAAACTGACTGTGCGCAGTACCTAGTCTCAAGTAGTATCACGGTTGAACAAATTCCATTGTCCTTTTTATCAGTTACATTTGTTTTTTATGGATCTCTTCCACATACACTTTTTAATATTTCACTAGTAGAATTTTAGAATTATTATTCAGTATAGTTATCAGTGATCAGCCAGCGCTGCAATGTGAGTAGACAGGGAGAGAAGTATCTAGATTATCTCCTAGTCCTATGCTATTAGGGGACTCAGTGGTATAATTCGATGGTGATTATCAACCAGAAGGGTGTTTATTTTACACATTATTTACCTATTCCTCTGGCACACATATATGTTTGAAACTGACTGTGCCCAGTACCTAGTCTCGAGTAGTATCGCGGTTGGACAAATTCCATTGTCCATTTTATCAGTTACATTTGTTTTCTATGGATCTCTTCCACATACACTTTTTAATATTTCGCTAGTAGACATTTTTAGAATTATTATTCAATAAAGTTGTATTTAACAGATATTTATCCAGATCAGCTGTCTCTCCTATTTGTTATCTTCCCTAAGACTCTCAGTTAACCTAACTGGCTGTAGACTACAGGTATTACCTGATCCCTAGCGCTGGCTATCACTCTCCCGCAAAGCATTTGCTGTTATGATGTGTGCGGGCAACTGTTGTGAATTTTCTAATCCTTGTGTGTGTGTGTTCTTTGTGGGTATCTATGTTATTCACCTCTAGGTGTCCTCGATGTTTTCTGTTTACAGTGTTTCATTATGTGTCCCTCTTTATGACAGTTGTAACATTTCACTGGCACATAACTATTTCTGTGTGTGTTGTAAGCTTGTGGTCGTGTGTGCAGTCTCTCTAAAGCCTGGATACTCACCATCATTAGCCTATCACTCTGCGCCTCTTAAATATGTTTTTATCATGCTCCACGGCAGACTCTCTAAGTGCATCTACCGTGATGCCTCTCCAGTTAGGCAAAGAGGTTTGTACCCTGGTCTTCAGACTTTCTTTGAGACCATCCATTAGTACTGTAACTGCTACTTCCCTGTGAAGCACATCATCCTTTATGCCAGATATCCCAGTGAAATGTGTCATTGATGACAGAGCTCTGGCAAAATAATCTGTTGCGGTTTCAGTATCTTTTTGCTTGATAGTGAAAATTTTGCTCCAGTTCACTACCACTGGAAAACATATGGCCAGCTGTGAGATTATTCACTTAATATTTTCTTGGTTATCATCATCTGTTAAGGATCCGTCCTCCTCCAACATACAATCCTTAATAAATAAACTTTTGTATATCAGTATTTGGAGGAAAACAGCCCCTCAACACCACTCGCCAATCCTTATTGGTTGGCTCGTGCGCATTACCTAAGTCTTTGATGAATTTCTGACACCTAGCCAACTCTTTCCTAGGATCTGGGAAATCAGACATAATTGAATGTAGCTCCGATTGCTACATGTTATATAGGAACTACACCATCCTTGTCCGCTTTCCCATTGGGAACTGCTATTGTGCGAACAGGAAAAACACCAACCGAATCGCTACATTCAGGATTAATTGCTGGAACCACAGTTTCAATACAATTAATATTCTCCCTCCTATTACTTCCTCCACTATTCTCACCAATTTCAGTCGCTGCACCTGCTTGTGGGACCGCTCCCCTTCCTTGTCTGCGTTGTACTTCTAGCATGATAATAGCATGGGCAATGGCTGAAATAACAGTGGGCTCATCATCTTTTTCAGAAACATTACCTTTAAACTGACTTAAAACAGGATATAATTTGCTTGTTTCATTTATAGTATCGGCTGTACTTACTCCCCCAACCGCATAGGGCGGCGGGGGCACGATTACGCTCACTTCGCAACACTTCCTTCCGGTGTGCATGTGCGCTTCGCAACGCTTCCTTCCAGTGTGAACGCACTGCCTTGCCATGTGTTCCCTGCCAGTTGCCACAACTTTAAACAATCATCGTTTTCATTCTCATTTTTGTTGATTTAATCAAACGTACTTTATCTCTAACATTACTTAATACCTCTTAATCAAAACTACCAACCTTGAGAAAGGGTCTCACACAATCCTTGGTCATCTTGACCCATTTGTCACAGTACACCGTTGCGCACGCACCATATTTCTTAAACATAAGAAACCTCGCCGAATCAATCGGCCCTTCCTTAGGCAGCACATCATTCACCATCTCTAGCGTTTGCTTAGCACTCATGGGGAAACAGAATTTTACCAATGCTTTGCAACACACAGCTACCACTAGAGATTTTTATTGGCCGTGAACGAATTGCTCAAGCTGCGTCCTCTCCCTTCTTCTTGACTAGTACCCCTGAACAATAACACGCGATTGTCAGCGTACTCAGTGAGGAAACCTAACACAGGGACTGGGAGCACAAAGTATCAACTTCACAAGCCCCCAAATTGTTATGTATGTCTAGTCGCTGTCCAATGACAATTGTTCACTTCCAATTGTGTGGTTCCAAAGCACAATGCAATTTAATAGCAAGAAGCAGCAGAGTAACAACTCAATAATATAAGTATAGCCGATTACATACGCAGGCGCCCTGGATCCAGCGTACAGTCATTCAGTCCTGAAGTCTGTGGTTGAGAAGATTGTCTGCTGGGCCCAGAGCTCCTACAGTCAGTGATACAGTGAAAACAATACAGATGATTTGGCATGTTTCCATAGGTTCAGGCTTCAGGACGGTCCAGTGTAATGCAAGTCATTGGCCAGTTCAAACGATGCCCTCCAAGGGTGGGGGTCAACTCTTCAAAGGATGCATACTAATCTTCCCGCCAAAATCTAGTTTAAACTGGTCTATTTACATTACACACACAATACAATTCTGATCATTTATTCCCTATAATCCATAACTTGCATACGCAAGGAACAATATCTTAGCTGATAGAACCGGACGTCTGCGAATAAATAGGGAATTAGAATGATACTAAACAATATGTGTTTCTGTACCCTGAACCTTAGATCTCAATGAAGTGTATATAACATTATAATATTGAACTATAAACTCTGATAAATTTCATTATAAATAACTATGTGTTGCAACTATTTTTAATATGAATGTCACGGGCACTAGGAGTCTTTGCCCAGGAAATCACCCGATGGTAACTTACCAGAGTAATATAGGTGGTAATGGATACTCTGGTAGCAGAGGAACAGCAGATGGTGAGAGAATGCTCAGGAAAAGTCTATGACTAGCAGCATTGGTAATGAGTATAACTGTACACGAGGAACTAGATGGACAAGGAAACGTGAGGGTAGTCAGTGGTCTGCGTGTAGCAAGTTGTACCACTGCTATAGTGAGGAGGAATGTCCAGAGGTAACGAGAAGGCAGTGAAAGTCAGCGGTCTGCGTATAGCAAGTTGTACCACTGTCTAGGTGAAGGAATGGAATCCAGGTGGAGGTAGATAACGGGGTAGTCAGTGGTCTGCGGATAGCAAGTTGTACCACTGCTATGTGAGAGGATACTGGAAACTGGTGACACAGGGAACAGGAATCAGTGGTCTGCATTTAGCAAGTTGTACCACTGAAATATATATGTGAGGAGAGCACGAGGAGATGAATGCTATGCAGAGTATACACGGGCACACAGGACTTGATCCCACGATGATATCACAATACAATGATAACAGAGCAGCACTGCTAAAGTATACACAGTCACAATAACAATCCAGGCAAATAGGAAACACAGTCAATGGTAGCGACAGTCTCAGTGGATAAAGGACTCCGGAGGAGAACACAACTCAGTCCAGCAAGATATGCAATACAGGAGCAAAGTCAATGAGAAGTATGCATACCGCGGTTCAGGAGAGCAGGCTGTCAGCGAGATGTGCAGGGATACCTAAACGGCTGAAGGCCGGCAGGAGGAGAGACCACTGGAAGGTGGAAGCGGTAATCAAGTTGGTGCAGCGCACGGCAGGTAAATCAGCATGAGCGAGGCAATACTCTGGAAGCAGTAGTAAAAGGAGCTGGAACATGAAGAACACGGGAGAGTTGAGGCGGTCTGAACTCCAGTAGCAGAGATGGTAGCAGCGGAGCGCTGACCCGATGAACACAGGAGAGTTGAGATGAGCTGTAACTCTGT
The DNA here is from genome assembly GCF_038048845.1 of Mixophyes fleayi. Taxonomy (NCBI): domain Eukaryota; kingdom Metazoa; phylum Chordata; class Amphibia; order Anura; family Limnodynastidae; genus Mixophyes; species Mixophyes fleayi. The sequence goes on from NC_134402.1 coordinate 317,357,757, forward strand.
AGAAGCAATGGAGGCAGCGGATAGGAATCAGCTGGCTACAGACACGATGAACACCGGGGAGTAGAGGTGAGCAGGAACTCTGTAGACACCACGGAGGCAGCGGATAGGAATCAGCTGTTGCAGACACGATGAACACAGGAGAGTTGAAGTGAGAAGGAACTCTGTAGACACCACGGAGGCAGCGGATAAGAATCAGCTGTTGCAGACACGATGAACACAGGAGAGTTGAAGTGAGTAGGAACTCTGTAGAAACAACGGAGGCAGCGGATAGGAATCAGCTGTTGTAGATACGATGAACACAGGAGAGTTGAAGTGAGTAGGAACTCTGTAGAAACAACGGAGGCAGCGGATAGGAATCAGCTGTTGTAGACACGATGAACACAGGAGAGTTGAAGTGAGTAGGAACTCTGTAGAAACAACGGAGGCAGCGGATAGGAATCAGCTGTTGTAGACACGATGAACACAGGAGAGTTGAAGTGAGTAGGAACTCTGTAGAAACAACGGAGGCAGCAGATAGGAATCAGCTGTTGTAGACACGATGAACACAGGAGAGTTGAAGTGAGTAGGAACTCTGTAGAAACAACGGAGGCAGCGGATAGGAATCAGCTGTTGTAGACACGATGAACACAGGAGAGTTGAAGTGGTCTGGAAACCACAATGAAATAACAGGAGCTGAATACACGAGGAAACACAGGAACACCTTCAGAGGCTCATGGGAATGAGACTCCAAGAACAGGCAACGAGGTATTGACCTCAGGTGCTTTAAATAGGGAGTGTTGCCTGATCAGCTAATTAATGAAAAGCAGCAGATACTGAAGGCTAGAAAGGGCTGCACATGCGCAGACCCTCAGGATGGCGGACGGCCACAGTTCCTAAACACACGAGAAGTAGCACTCACAGTCCGGTGAGTGACAATGAACCAATTACAAGTGTATGTGTTCGTGTAAATGTGTGTATAAGTGTACGCACGCGTTATGGTTAATTACACTCCTCCATGCCGTAGCGTGCTATTCACATAATTTCAGACATAGACAATCAGATTGATAGATAATAATTTGAAATGACCATATCCAATTATTTGACTTCGACACAGCATTATCAGCAATTTTACACCACAGTTTTTCTAGTTTATGCTTCCTAACTTATGTGTGCATGTTCTTACTATCAACAATTTGTTCTTGCATGCCCTTGATCCACCTTTCCAGGCGTAGGGGGCCACAAGTGATGTTGTGCTTTACTCAAACTTACATTGTTTTTTACCGCATTTGAGCAACAAAGTTAATTTTTGCATCCCAGATTTTTACTCCAACTCTTTGGCGTACATTTATCAAGCTGCGGGTTTGTAAAAGTCGACATATTGCCTATAGCAACCCATCAGACTCTAGCTGTCATTCTATAGAATGTACTAAATAAATGATAAATAGAAACTGATTGGATGCTATAGGCAACATTTCCACTTTTTCAAACTCGCAGATTGATAAATTTACCCATTTGTCTGTAAATTTTGCAGGTCTGGGACAATGATGGTTTTCATTTATTGTGTTCTGTAGTATGATAGGGTTACAACAAGTGAGAATTATGGGTAAAAGTAAACATGGTAGTGCAATACCCTTATGGTCAAATTATGCCAGAGAAAGATGGGAAGTTCTGGTGCCACATGCAGAATAAGGCACATTTTCCACTGAACAGATTTGAAAAATTGTTATGTCTAATTAACACAGTACTTACTACTTACCATAGTAGTAAACACTAAGTTTGTCACTTATTTTCCAGGACAAAGAAATCAACATCCCATATGAGGCATCTCATCCTTCTGAGTAAGTATGAGTTGGATATTATATTCATTAGTTTATTTGGATAATACAGTATGCAGCACTCAATACAGAAGTCTTACAAATAATCATGCTCTTTTTTTTCTTTGATGGGGTAATTTATTTGTTTTGATTTGCTTTTTGCTGGGTATTAGCAAGCATTGCTTTAGCCATTTCTCCTAATTATTATTGTACTTTTTATATATTTTTGTATGTGTAACTATTTGGAAAATGTCATAAGTAAGAATATTCAAATCTTGGCTTGATGTCCAATACAGTGTTAATAGGAAGTCAGTAGATAGCTCAGAGCTATCAAAGAATTATCATATAACACACATCCCACATTGAACATGTACAAACAACTGCTCATCCAAGGAACAAGATCAGCTTTCGTTAGAATTCTACCCCACACACTGTAATATAATCACTACATTAGTGCTGTCCAAGTATTTCTATGTAGAAGGAAAGCTGTCTGTTATAACTGTGTTTATTGACCAAATACTGATTAAAAAAATGTCATCCAACTTAGTCTATGGAGCTTACATGGAAGATGGGAGCACAACAAAGCTTTGTAGGGCCCCATCTAGCCCACATGCATGCAGTTCTATAATTTTGTCCTAGACACTGTGCCCTCCATACACAATCATTTGTCTTTCATCAACAATCTAAGAGGTAGATTTATCCAACTTTTTAAAAACAAAAAGTGGAGGTGTTGCCCACAGCTACCAATTAGACTCTAGTGTTTATCTAGTGTGTTTTTTTAATAAAATAATAACTAGAATCTGACTGGTTGCTATGGACAACACATATACTTCAATTTTATCAGGTTTGATAAATCTACCCCCAAGGCTCTGCAGTATATTAGGGAGAGCTACATTCTCCACCAAGAACACCTTAAGCTCAAGAGGAATGTTAGTAAAACCAGCTATGAAAGACAGGTGACAGTGCACCCTCAACACTGACAACTGCAGCATTATTAACTTACACAACAAAAGCATACTAGATGATGCAATACTCTTATATAACACTTACTAGACACTCAGCAATTCTACTAAAGATCAAGACAATCAGGACTAAGAGACCTCACCTGTATGCAGCCTATATAAAGCCCTCATTCCAATCAAGCACAAGCAAAGTTTTGATTTGCATTTCCTTGTTGGTGCTTCAAAAATTTCATCTTTGTCCCTCGCGAGTCTACCTTTTCCACCCATCGACTTCAGCTTCACCCTCATGACCTTTCCTCTCAGGACTAGGTGGTTTGTCTGGTTGTGTAGTGTCTCAGATAGCTTCACCAGTCAAGTGACCTACCCTTGGCAGCAATAAGCAGTGTGACATTTTTGCCTGTGCCTTAGTATGGACCATGTTTAGGTAGAGCAGCGGTGTGACACTTTGCAACATCATAGAGAGATACATGAAGCAGTCTTTGAAACTGTTGCCTGCTAGGACAGAATCTCAGATTTTTGTCTTGGAGCAAGAAATGGTTGCACCCATCTTTGTGCAGGAGCTTAAAATTGCTGCACCCTTGAGTTTTGATGACAACCCCAAAGACCAAGATTCACCTGCAGTTTGAGATACAGGCATAATCATTGCCACAGATTAAATCAAAGTGGGACATGTCATCTCTATTGGCAAAAACGTATTAACAGGGCACTTGTGCTGTTATATGTAATAGGTGTAAGTGGCATTGGTGGTAGATGTTAAACTACAAGAAAGTTTTAGACTTATTTCAGAACTTGTTGTAACAGATGATATATGTATATACAGTTGCTCACATTTGATACTGACTGCAACAGATAGGCAGTTTAACAAACTTATGCAGTTAATTTACTTAACACTATTATAGTACATTAATATATGCAGGTAGTAAGCTTATATTGTGGGCAATGTCTGAGAACAGGTTGCTGCTGACTAACAGCATTCACAGAATTCACAGGGACAGTTTGGACTCTTTGCAGTCTGCTTGCACAGAGTCTGACGAGATGTAGGTTTTCGTCAGAGACCACTGCATAGAGGCATGTGCATCGCTGTTTCACCCCACAGGTCAAAGTCCTCCGGATGGGTACCATACGGAACAGGAGAAGATGTTATAGTCAACAAGGAGAGACCAGAATAGGAATGGATAGTGGATAGCAAGTTACCAGGGTAAGCTGAGAAGCAAACAGCACGGGATACCAGGTATCACACGCCGGGTGAGCGGGCAGCACACCCGACACCCGGCAGACTTACCTGGCTCCGGCGCTCCGCTCCATCCTGGGCGCCGCCATCTTGGATTCGGATCTGCGCATGCGCAGACCTGACAGCTTCTTTAAAACTTCTACTCTCCTCTCATTGGTGGATTCTAATGGCGCTTAGTTTAAAAGGCACTTCCTCATTACCTACAGTGCCTGTTCTTTGAGTCACCTCCTGGTGATAGAAGTGGCTTCCTGTTAGCTTCCAGCTAATCTCTTCCATCCTAGTCTGCAGAGCTGACGCTCATCTCTGGACATCGTCTCTACATTTGACTACAGAGCTGACGCTCATTCTACTGAACTTTTTACCACATAGTGGTCTGCAGAGCTAACGCTCATTCTACTGGACTCTCCGCCACATAGTGGTCTGCAGAGCTGATGCTCATCCTCGGACATCGTCCCTACGTTTGTCTACAGAGCTGACGCTCATTCTACTGAACTTAACACCACATAGTGGTCTGCAGAGTTACACCGAACTGCATCATCTTCTTTGCCTTTACTTATTATAATTACCACTCTTACTACGGTACATCTGCCGAGTCTCTTCGTAGGAACCGTGACAGTAAGAACAGGCCAAATAACGTTGTCATTAATATGACAGAATCTAACGTGCAACCCTCTGCTGAGGATATACTTCAGCACTTGCTCGACCGGGTAGAGCAACAAGATTTGGTCCAACAACAGCTATTACAGGGCTTCCAGAGTCTTGCTGTTTGTTTTTACTCACTACAAACATCACCACCTGTTCAAGCGGCCAGCTCACCGGCACCTGTTCCCACAGCTGCTTCCAATTCGTCTCTTCGGATTCCAACTCCTTCCAAATTTGATGGAGATCCTGCCACCTGCCGTGGATTCTTGAACCAGTGTTCAATACAATTTGAACTCCAACCACAGAATTTTCCTACCCAGCGCTCAAAAGTAGCATACCTAATATCCTTGCTCTCTGGTCAAGCTTTAGCCTGGGCCTCACCTCTCTGGGAACTTGATGACCCGATCCTGGCGGACAGTGCTGTCTTCATTGCCGCTTTTCGCAGGATTTTTGACGAACCAGGAAGGGTTACTTCTGCAGCATCTAGTATTCTTCGCCTGCGTCAAGGATCTCGCTCAGTGGCCCAGTATGATATTCAATTTCAAACATTGTCGTCAGAGTTACGGTGGAACAACGAAGCATTAGTAGCCACCTTCTGGCAGGGGCTATCTGACAAAATCAAGGACGCGTTGGCTTCTCAAGAACTCCCCACTACTTTAAATGCCATGATCTCACTATGTAACCGTGTGGATCTACATTTCCGCGAAAGATCTTCAGAGAAGGATTCCTCTCGGCGTAGTTCCGCCAGACTCGCACCTCGGTTCACTCATCCAGTAACAATGGAGGAACCCATGCAAATCGGGCGCTCTCGATTAACTCCAGAGGAACGTGATAGAAGATTAAGGAATAAGTTGTGCCTTTATTGTGCGGATCCGGATCATCTACTGAATGCCTGCCCCAAGAGGTCGGGAAATGCCAGACCCTAACCTGCTCCGGAGAGGTCAGATTAAGGCTTTCCAAAACCTCTCCCTCCTTTGGTGTTCCTAATGTCTGCTCCTTCCCTATTACATTTCACGTTCCCTGTGGTCCCATTCACACTTCTGCTATGCTGGACTCTGGAGCAGCTGGAAATTTTATCTCTTTCTCTTTAATTTCGCAGGTTTCTATACCAACTGTACCATTAGAAATTCCTGTTTCCATCACGGCCATCGACGGCTCCCATATAGCTAATGGTACCGTGAAAACCCGGACCAAACCCATCGTCCTTCAAATAGGAGCATAACATCAAGAAATAATTACCTTTCACGTGCTGCCGTCTACTACTACTCCCATCATCCTGGGTCTACATTGGCTTCAGCAGCACTCCCCTCAACTTGACTGGTCCACCTCGCAGATTCTGTCTTGGGGCCCTACTTGTCGCCTGAAATGTTTGACTCCGGTCCAACCTATTGGCTCCATTTCTACTTCCTCTAATACCAAAGTCTCCATTTTGCCCAAGCAATATCATTCCTTTTTAGACGTTTTTGACAAGCTTCGCTCTGAGCATCTGCCGCCTCATCGCTCGTGGGACTGTCCTATTGAACTGCAGTCGGGCAAAATACCTCCTCGAGGTCGAGTGTATCCACTCTCCATACCTGAGACCTCTTCTATGTCAGAATATGTTAAAGAAAACCTCTCCCGAGGCTTTATCCGACCCTCCTCATCACCGGCGGGAGCAGGGTTTTTCTTTGTTAAGAAAAAAGATGGATCGTTAAGACCTTGCATCGATTACCGTGGGTTAAATGCCATTACAGTCAAAAACCGATACCCCATTCCGCTTATCACCGAACTGTTTGATCGCATCAAAGGAGCTAAGATCTTCACCAAGCTAGATCTGCGGGGCGCTTATAATCTCATCAGGATCAGAGCAGGAGACGAATGTAAGACGGCTTTTAATACCCGCGATAGGCATTACAAATATCTTGTAATGCCCTTTGGGCTGTGCAACGCCCCCTCCGTGTTTCAGAGTTTTATCAACGAGATATTTAGAAATCTTCTCTACCTCTGTGTCGTGGTATATCTAGACGATATTTTGTTTTTCTCTCTTGACATCACCTCTCACCGTAAGCATGTGAAGGAAGTTCTTTCCAGATTACGACGTCATCAACTCTTTTGCAAACTGGAGAAGTGCTTCTTCGAGCTCCCTCAGATGCCGTTTCTGGGTTACATCGTCTCTGGATCCGGATTACAAATGGACCCAGATAAAGTCAAAGCAATTTTAGAATGGCCTCTTCCCCTTGGGCTGAAACCTATTCAACGTTTCCTCGGATTCGCCAACTACTATAGGCGCTTCATCCAGGGCTACTCTACCATCGTGGCACCTATTGTGGCTCTAACTCGAAAGGGTTCCAACTCTAAATCCTGGTCTTCAGCTGCGATCGAGGCCTTTGACTTCTTGAAAAAAGCTTTCGTCTCTGCACCTATCCTCCAACAACCGGATGTTTCCTCTCCGTTCTTTCTGGAGATTGATGCCTCCAATATGGGCATCGGGGTCGTCCTTTCACAGAAATCTCGTCTGAACCAATTCCATCCGTGTGCCTTTTTCTCTAGAAAATTCCTCCCTGCTGAGAGGAACTACACCATAGAGGATAAGGAATTGTTGGCAATCAAAGCAGCACTAACGGAATGGCGATATCTCCTTGAGGGAGCACTACATCCAGTGACTATCTTCACGGACCATAAAAACTTGCTCTAATTCCAAACCGCGTAGCGCTTAAACCCCAGACAAGCACGCTGGTCTTTATTCTTTTCTCGCTTCGAACTTCGCATTACTTTTAAACCTGGCATTAGGAATAAGAGAGCTGACGCTCTTTCTCGTGCTTTTTCTACTCATGAAGTCACGGAGGAGGATCCTGTCCATCCCATTCTGGACCCTAAATGCCTAGTTTTAGCTACTCAGCTTAAACCCTCTAAACCCCCACGGGGGAGAAGTTTTGTCTCTCCTAATCTTCGCCATAGACTGCTGAAACATTATCACTCTACCATTTTCACTGGACATACTGGTACCCGCAAGACCATTGAATTGATATCCAGAAACTACTGGTGGCCCAGTCCTCACACTGACGTTAAGGACTTTGTCTCCGCCTGTAGCGTTTGTTCTCAGAATAAGTCCACTCATCAGTCTCCCGCTGGTTTACTACGTCCATTGCCCATACCTCATGAACCATGGACCCATATAAGTATGGATTTTATTACCGATCTCCCACCTAGTAAGAATTGCACCGTCATATGGGTGGTAGTAGATCGATTTTCTAAAATGGCCCATTTCACGGCACTTCCGGGTCTTCCATCCTCTCCAGTCCTGGCATCCCACTTTGTCAAGGAAATATTCCGCCTACATGGCTGTCCACTCGACATAGTCTCAGATCGAGGTGTGCAATTTGTTTCCAAATTCTGCTGAGCTCTCTGCAAATTATTGGGGATCAATCTGAGTTTATCATCTGGATATCATCCTCAATCCAATGGACAGACCGAAAGGGTGAACCAGGATTTGGAGACCTACCTCAGGATGTTTTCTACCGCCAACCAGGATAACTGGGTAGATCTTCTACCATGGGCGGAATTTGCCCATAACAACGCCTTCCATGAGTCTTCTTCTAAATCCCCTTTCCTGGTGGTCTATGGACATCATCCGTCTCTTCCTGAATTTGCACCCCAAGCACCCACCCACCCAGGTGCCCGCAGCCAATTCTCTATACAACAAATTCCTTTCCATTTGGACGCAAGTAAGAGCTTGTCTTAAAAAGACTTCTACACGTTACAAATTGGCTGCAGATAAAAGGCGTAGATTTCTTCCCACCTTCAAGATCGGTGATAGGGTGTGGCTCTCCACCAAGAATATACGCCTCAGAGTCCCCTGCATGAAATTGGCTCCGCGATTTATTGGTCCATACAGTATCTCGGGAATCATTAACCCAGTCTGCTTCAAGTTGCGTTTACCGGTATCTCTTCGTATTGTCAACTCCTTCCATGTGTCTCTATTAAAACCTCTGAAAATTAATTGATTTACATCAGTAGCTCCTTCCATCACTCCAGGGGCCCATCAAGAGGAGGAGTTCGAACTCAAACAAATCTTGGACTCAAAAATTTGTAAAGGCGGTTTGAAATTCTTGGTTGACTGGAAGGGCTTCGGCCCTGAAGAGCGCTCTTGGGTGCACGCCTCCGACATCCATGCTCCCTACCTGCTGGTTAAATTCCACAAGAAGTTTCCCTTGAAACCTTGCAATAAACGTGCGGTGCCCGTCTTTAAAGGGGGGGTACTATCACATGCCGGGTGTGCGGGCTGCACACCCGACACCCGGCAGACTTACCTGGCTCCGGCGCTCCGCTCCGTCCTGGGCCGGCGCCATCTTGGATTCGGGTCTGCGCATGCGCAGACCTGACAGCTTCTTTAAAACTTCTACTCTCCTCTCATTGGTGGATTCTAATGGCGCTTAGTTTAAAAGGCACTTCCTCCTTACCTACAGTGCCTGTTCTTTGAGTCACCTCCTGGTGAAAGAAGTGGCTTCCTGTTAGCTTCCAGCTATTCTCTTCCAGCCTAGTCTGCAGAGCTGACGCTCATCTCTGGACATCGTCTCTACATTTGACTACAGAGCTGACGCTCATTCTACTGAACTTTTTACCACATAGTGGTCTGCAGAGCTAACGCTCATTCTACTGGACTCTCCGCCACATAGTGGTCTGCAGAGCTGACGCTCATCCCCGGACATCGTCCCTACGTTTGTCTACAGAGCTGACGCTCATTTTACTGAACTTTTTACCACATAGTGGTCTGCAGAGCTAACGCTCATTCTACTGGACTCTCCGCCACACAGTGGTCTGCAGAGCTGACGCTCATCTCCGAACTTCGTCCCTACGTTTGTCTACAGAGCTGACGCTCATTCTAGTGAACCTTTTACCACATAGTGGTCTGCAGAGCTAACGCTCATTCTACTGGACTCTCCGCCACATAGTGGCCTGCAGAGCTGACGCTCATCTACGGACATCGTCCCTACGTTTGTCTACAGAGCTGACGCTCATTCTACTGAACTTAACACCACATAGTGGTCTGCAGAGTTACACCGAACTGCATCATCTTCTTTGCCTTTACTTATTATAATTACCACTCTTACTACGGAACATCTGCCGAGTCTCTTCGTAGGAACCGTGACACCAGGATTAGCTAAGAAACAAGTAGTGATAGATACCAGGATTAGTAGAACATATTGATGAATACAGGATACCAGGATTAGATGAGATGCATATGATCCAGGACCTGATGAATAGACATGGATACAGAATACCAATAGACGGATACAGGATACCAAGATTTAAAGGAGCCAAATATTCCAGCAGTTTAACAGGCTACAGAATTTGAAGATCTGACACCATTTTACTAAAAACAAGTGTGAATAATGAAGGGGAGTGCCAAGTAATCAGCTAATGGCTTTACAGAAAAAAAATCTAAAAGACATTGGATGCCTGTGGACCCGTCAGCAGGAGAAGGAGGCTCAATGGAGGAAACCAGGTCTATGCACCAGATTCCAGTAAGTGAGCCAGAGGCTCTGGTGTGTGACACTAACAATTTGTTATACTGAATATATGACTACATATAAAGATTGATCCACTGATGGGTAACAAAAGAGAGTTTTTAGCCATGTTCAAGGTGATCTTCACTTTCCAGGTGACACCAACAATACCTCTGCCAGTTTGGCCCAGATTGATCACTTTGATCACTTAGTAGTCGAGTATGCCGTTGAATTTCAGACTCTCACAGCAGAAAAGATGAGAGGGTTTGTCGTTGACAGGTGTATTATTGAGGCTTCCGAAGTCACTGGAAGAAATAGTATTCAGAATTGAAAAAATTAGAGCCGTCTAGAAACATTTTGCTCACCCTAACAGGAGGTAAATTTGGCAATGTTCCTTTCTGCAATTTAGCCCCTCCATTACCCTCTCCGGGAAGCCTAGCTCCTTCTACACAGAGGACTTCTTGTTTTGTGAAGGAATGGATAACTCCATCACTTAGATTTGGACTTTGACCACAAGATGGAACTACCTTTGGCAATGAACTTAGAAGTATTTGATGGATGATCCATACAACCAGCTTTGGTAACCCACAAGACTATCCAGGTGCTAAGGTGTATTGATTATAGTAACTGGGAGCTGGTATGATTAAGTGTCATACACTCCCCAAGAAGCCAATCCTGGGTTACCCCTGGTTCTACACACATAAACCAGTCATTGATTGGAGGGCTAAAAGGCGCATTCATTTTCATCACTGACCTTCCCACATCCGAAGGCAACACTGTCAGACTGGTGGTAGTGGATTGCTTCTTCAGGCAAGTACACTTTACAGCCTTGAAAAGCTACTGTCATACCTCCAACTCTCCCAGATTATCACCAAAGAGGTCTTCCAGCTTCACATACCTCCAACAGAGGAGTTCAGTGCGTGGCTAAATTTTGGAGGGTCTTCTGCAAGGGGCTGGGGAATTCCCTCTGATTATTGTATGTTTACCACCGCAGTCACACAGACAGACAAAGTGGGTTAACCAATACTTCAAACTGTTCGAACGATGCTCTGCTTCAGGTGCCCAGGATGACTGATCCTAATTGCTTATCTTTCAATTCAATTGACGATTATTTTTGTTATCCAACTATTTTAGACAACTGCTTAAGATGTTTCCTTGAAACACCCACCCCACCCACCCAACCGATGAAACACCCACCCTCTAAAGCCTTTCTATGACCTTCTTCTTACAGCCATTCTGCTGACAATCAAATTAGAAAAAATATGAAAAAGGTAGTATTCAAAGAAAAATATAGCTTCTTTACACATACACAGTTCACAACAACAAATCACAAACAGTGGGATGACTTTGGGACTATGTTTTTTTGAAACTTCGTCCACCCCTTGTCCAACAACTTGGGACTCTACTCTACAATATACAAATAGCAATGCTGTCAACAATCCATCATAGATCTAGAGAGTGCTAAAGTTATTTAAAAATATCCCTGCTCTATTAGGGATTATGTATATAAAAAATGATTTGTTTAACAATGTCCCTCACTAGAAAGTGAAGTGGGATCAGAAATGGTGGCCTACTCTGCCAGGAGTCAAGGAGGATAATGCCCCAAAATTTGGGAAGCTCCCAGACATTCCTGTAGAGTAGGTAAGTATGATTTAAACATAATTGTACTTTAACAACTGAAAAAATATTGACAGTACACTACAATGCAAATAGCTTGCAATTAATATAACATTAAAAATGTAAAGAATAAATTATAGTAAAAGTGCACGTGTTATTAATTTTTTGCACATGCTTTCTTATTGGCATGTTTCTCTGTCTTTTGATCTATGATCTCATTTTGAAAGCTTATGGAAAAAAATGTAAATGCATATACAAGTTGCACACATCAGATCATTTTCAAATGTACAAAATACCCAATATTTAATGCAAAACTAACCTTAGACCATCAAATTTTGGAGAGGTGCACAGGTCTGTGAAGCAGGATGTGTTTGGGGAGGAGCAGAATATTTTTCAGGCGGAGAGAGCGGTTCTGGATGATGATGACGTCCATACCAAGGAACGGAGTTTGGGTGCCAGAGCACCTCTTTAGCGGATCAGTGCAGGCTGAGATTTCCTTTTGCAGCGCAAGACAATTGAAATCAGATAAAGGGGTGAAGAAGGCTCATTTAGAGGTGTTCCTAGCTGTGAGAGGAGTTTGTCCTCTCCACGCCACAAAAGGACTTCAATTTTGCACCAGTTCAGAGCCGATAGCCTTCAGTTCACAATTTATATATTATTTTTTTTTTGTATGGGACCTGTTTGGTGCCTCTATGTTGGAGAAAAGCATCTCCAGTTGCACACTGAGCAATGTAAGACAATGATTTAGCTCACACAAACAAAAACGACACATTGTAATACATGTAATAGTGACCATGTCTCCTCACTCTCATGATTAATGAGACTAAACCTTGCAGGATTTTAGGGGACAAATCAAAAAGATTATTTTATTGAAAGAGGATGTTACTAAAATTGTAAGAGGTGGCTTTTAATGTGATATTTACATTTTTGCACAGTGAGGCGCATTTCAAGATATATGCCTACTCTCCACTCTCAGAAGACACTTTGGTAAACTAGAAGTGTGCTGCTGTATTACAAAAAATGAATATTTTTCTATAAATTGATTTGTGTTTCTCCACAAAACTGATTATCCTCCTAGACTGCACTGAATTGACATATGTAGGTGGAACATATCAGCAGAAATCTATTTTCTTTATAACATGATAATTATTTATATTGTATATTTTATATGTGTTTGTTTTTTAGGAATAAAAAAGTGCCCCTTGTACTAAACTCATCAGAAGGGGAAAGATCATCTATTAAAGCAAGACAGATAAAAGTGTCAGAGGCCCTTCAGAAACTGGGTATTAATGCAAGAGAGGTAAATATATTGAGTTGCTATCTTGCAATTGCTGTCAACAGTTTTCATCATGCGGAACAAAAACAGATTCTCTTCAAGGAAATGTCCAATTGTACAATATTAACAAAAGCCAGCAAAATACTGGTGGAAGTTTTTCAGGAAATCCCAACTGCTATTTACCATTGCCCAGTCATGATTATCTAAATGCTTTAATCTCTTGACAACAGTATAGTACTATGTCTAAGTAGGAGCTTGGGAAGGATTATGTGGAGCAAATTTGATGATGACCATAAGGTTTCTCTCTAGTCGGTGGCCAGATTTAAAGTGGTGTATATGACATAGCCACTAAACTAAGTCTATTCTTGCAGTTTTTAATTGCCTGCTTTTTTTCATTTGTCTGGCAATACACACATTAATAAATAGCATCCAGCTAATTGCAGTCCTACGGTGGGAAATCTGGCCAACTGAGGCTAACACAATTTACACAAAGTAGCATATGAGCTCAAGTTCCTAAAACTAGCTGAATACAACAATGCTACTGGTTAGTTATATCTTTACTGCTTCCCCAACCAGATCACAGAGCAGACTCAATTAACTGTCATTCTCCCAACTTTATGGACCATAAATTATTACTTATATTAATTGATTTGTTACGCCGCATAATTAAGTTTACGATATATTTTGATGTAATTTTGCCGATCCCATTTCGACAAGTGTAATAAAAACATAGAAATGTACTCCAGCAATACATGGAATTAATACAGTGCAGGGGTAAATATATTAATCAGCGCTTTTTGCAACTCGCTGATATTCAACGAGTTTGACAGCTAATTTTAAAATGTCAATGTTTAAAAGCAGTAGCGTTTTAAATTTAGCTCTCAAACTTGCCGAATATACGCAATAACAGTGCTGTATATCATTGGAGGCCTCTGGATCCCCACTAACATCCCGTAACTGGTCATTTGCTCAGAGGGGTCCTTACACCTGGAAGACTCACAATGCTGGTCAAGCTCAAAATGGATAACAGACTGTGTCCTGCCAATTGTTCACCACACTAAAAGCTCACTCTCTCAGGTTTACGCCAATTTCATCCAAGAGAATATATATATATATATATATATATATATATATATATATATATATATATATAGTAGAACACGATATCAGGAGGGCGCTTAACCCAGTGTATGGATATTATGCAAACATATATTAGACAAAGATATATATAGATAATAGAATATTGTTAGGAACTCCAAAGCCAGTACAGTGAAACTCGGGAACTACTCAGAAGGCCAGGTGTTCGCTGGAGCCCCTAGTGGTGGGGACAGACTAGGCTGCGGGCCGACCGAGGGTCGAGTGACGTATACTGACTTAAAGGAGTTCCCAGAAGTGGAGTGATTGGCGGGCTGTAGTTAAGTAGAATCCTAGGTCAAAGGGTCACAGGCACAGATGCAATATCCAAAGACAAGCAAAGGGTCAAACACACAGGCAGAGAAGCAAAATCCGAAGTCCAGGCAAAAGGTCGAGGTCAGAAGAGAAGGGTCACAGGTCCAATAACAAGCAGGGGTCAAAACACGGGTAGTCAAATCCAAGGTAGCAGGAACCAAAACAGATAGCACAAGCAGGCAGCAGGACTGAGGACAGAACGCTATAACCGGCAGTGAGGCTGCAGACCTCACTGCCTTAAATACACAGAGGGACCAATCAGGGCTTGTCCCTGAAGTATACACATTTGCAGGCTAATGCCTGCTAATTCAGCCCACAGGCTGAATCCAATACATAATCTATAGAATGCGCGTGCACTCCCGGCTCTCTATACCACCGGGACGCCGCGCTGAAGGAGCGTCTGACCATTGCCTTAGCAACGGTTGGGTGCTGAGCGGAAGTGACGTCCCGGTCGTCAAGGTGACGGCCGGGACGCTAAAGGACCCAGGAAGCGAGCCGCGGCGGCTCGTAACAGTACCCCTCCCCCTTGAGGAGGGGTTAAGGAACCCGACATCCAGGTTTAGTGGGAAATTTCCTGAAAAATTCTTTAATGAGTCTCCCAGCATGGAGACGCCTCCGCAGTATCCAGCATCGCTCCTCAGGGCCATAACCCTTCCAGTGCACCAGGAACTGAACTTGGCCTTGGACCCTCCTTGAGTCAAGGATTCTCTCAATGACATATTCCTGGTCTCCATTCACATCCAAAGGCCGAGGCCTGCTAGAGGAAGGCTGACTGAATCTGCTGGGAGCAGCGACTTTTTTCAGAAGCGAACAATGGAATGTCGAGGGTATTTTTAAAGACGGTGGGAGTTTCAGCCTGAAAGCCACTGGATTTACCTTTTTCTCAATTGAAAATGGTCCAATGTATCGGGGCCCCAGTTTCTTGCAAGGTTGCCTCAACTTGATGTTCCGTGTGGACAACCAAACCCGATCTCCCACCTTCAGAGAACATGGCACACGATGGCGGTCAGCGAAAGCCTTGGATTTTTGAGAGGCTTGACCCAGTGCAGAGTGCACCTTTTTCCAGATAGATCTCAACCTGGCCGTAAAAGCAGGTGTTCCAGAATCCCCACTGGGAACAGCAGTAGAGAAAGAGTTGGACTTCGGGTGAAATCCGAGGTTGCAGAAGAACGGAGATGTGTGTATTGTGGAATGGCAGGAATTGTTGTAAGCGAATTCCGCCCAGGGCAAGAGAGAGGACCAGTTATCATGAAATTTTGAAACATAGATGCGTAAAAACTGTTCCAAGGACTGGTTGGTTCTTTCTGTCTGTCCATTCGACTGCGGGTGATACGCTGAGGACAGACTGATACTGATCCCAATGGACTTACAAAAAGATCTCCAAAACGTGCAATAAACTGAGATCCTCGGTCCGAGACGATGTCTTCAGGAAGACCATGGAGACGAAAGATATGGGTCAGAAACAAAGTAGCCAAGGTCCTGGCATCCGGTAGTTTGGGTAAGGATATAAAATGTGCCATCTTACTGAATCGGTCCACGACTACCCAAATGGTGTTATGGCCTGCAGATACCGGAAGGTCAACAATAAAATCCATCGAAAGATGGGACCAAGGTCTGCTTGGAGCAGGCAAGGGTAGCAGTAGACCAGAAGGGCGGTTTCTAGCAGATTTGTTTCTAGCAAACTCAGGACAGGCACGAACGTAAGCCTCCACATCATCCGATAAGGTGGGCCACCAAAGCCAGCGAGAAAGGATTTCGATAGTCCTATGAATTCCCGGATGACCAGCAGAGCGGTTGTTGTGACCTTCTATGAGGACAGGTTTTCTTAGATGAACCGGGACAAATAACTTGAGAGGTGTCTGAACGGGAGCAATTTTCTGGAAGTGTTGGATAGTGGCTCCCAGATCCTGGGTGAGTCCGAGATGAATTGAAGTTGAAGGAATAATAGACTGCGAGTCAGGAGACTGAGGATGATGGGCCAAAAAACTTCGGGACAAAGAATCAGCCTTAATATTTTTTGAACCTGGACGAAATGTGATTATGAACCTAAATCTGGTGAAGAATAGGGCCCAGCGAGCCTGCCTGGGATTCAGAGCTTTTGCAGTCTGAATATATTGGAGGTTTTTATGGTCTGTGAAGATGGTAATGGTGTGTGCAGCTCCCTCCAACCAATGTCGCCATTCCTCCAATGCCAACTTAATGGCCAATAATTCACGGTTTCCGACGTCATAATTACATTCCGCTGGCAGAAATTTTCTCGAGAAAAATGCACAAGGATGTAGCTTTTTACTCTGTGGGTCTTTCTGAGAGAGAATGGCACCAGCACCGACATCCGAAGCGTCCACCTCCACAATAAACGGAAGTCCTGGGTCAGGGTGTCTAAGGACTGGAGCGGAAATGAAGGCAGCTTTGAGAGCTGAAAAACTCGCCAGTGCTTCTGCGGACCACTCCGCTGGGTTTGCTCCTTTTCGAGTGAGGGCAGTGATAGGAGCCACTAACGAGGAGAATGAGCCAATAAACCTTCGGTAATAATTGGCGAAGCCAAGGAATCTTTGGATCGCCTTCAAGTTAGTAGGTAGGACCCAATCTTGAATTGCCTGCACCTTGGCGGGATCCATAGCGAATCCTGATGAGGAGATGATATAACCCAGGAATGCCACTGTGGACACCTCAAATTCGCATTTCTCCCGTTTTGCGTACAGATGATGTTGTTGTAATCTCAATAAAACCTGTCGGACGTGCTGACGATGCTGAGATAAGGATTCAGAATAAATTAGGATGTCATCCAAATAAACAACAACTGTTTTTCCCAAGAACTCACGTAATAAATCGTTAATCAGGTCCTGAAAGACTGCCGGAGCGTTGCACAAACCGAATGGCATTACGAGATATTCGTTATGTCCCGAGTGGGTATTAAAGGCAGTCTTCCACTCATCCCCCTTCTTGATTCGGATAAGATTGTAGGCCCCTCAGAGGTCAATCTTAGAGAATACAGTAGCTGTTTTTAGTTGATCGAACAGGACAGAGATCAAGGGTAAAGGATACATGTTCTTAATCGTGATGCTATTCAGTCCACAGAAATCGATGCAAGGCCTCAGGCTGCCAGATTTTTTGTAAACGAAAAAACAACCTGCACCTACCGGAGACTTAGAAGTGCGGATGAACCCTTTCTTCAGGTTTTCTTTTACATATAATTCCATGGCCTGTGTTTCAGGAAGGGATAGTGAATATAAACGCCCTTTGGGCAACTTAGAACCGGGTACCAATTCAATAGCGCAGTCGTATTCCCGGTGTGGTGGAAGTGAATCAGCTTTCTTCTTGCAAAAGACATCACTGAAGTCCTGGTAGGGTACCGGCAACAATTCTGTACTAGGCTGTATAATTCTAAGAGGCAGGGTCAAGCAGGACGTAGAGCATCCGGGACTCCAACGGACAATCTCCCCTGTTTTCCAATCAATAAGGGGGTTATGACTGCGAAGCCAGGGATACCCCAATATCAAAGGAGCAGAGGGACAAGTGATAAGATAGAAAGAGAGCTCTTCTGTATGGAGGACTCCTACAGACAACCGAACCATTGGAGTCCTAGCGAGAATCCTTCCCCCAGGCAAGGGGTTACCATCCAAACCACATGTGGTGATGCTTGATCCTAATCTGATATGTGGAATATCAAGCGTTTGAGCCAAATGTATATCCAGAAAATTACCAGCCGCACCACTGTCAAGAAAAGCATTCAGGTCCATGGATCTCTCACGGAAAGTTAGACGTCCAGGAACTAATAAAGAATTGTCTGAAGAGGTAATCTGAAGACCCAAGCGCACCTCTTCAACTGCACTTAGGCTTTGGAGTTTCCCGGCTTGCTGGGACATGAACGAACTAAGTGGCCTGGTTGACCACAATACATACACAAGCCTAGTGAGCGTCTTCTGGAGCGTTCCTCCGGAGGCAAACGATAAGCGCCCAACTGCATGGGTTCAGAGGAATCGGGCAAAGTGTTATCAAGGTTAGCGAAAATGTCCATAGGAGCAGAGGACTCCCGTTCAGCCTTCCTCTCTCTGATCCGACGATCAATTTTTATAACAATTTGCATCAAGTTCTCCAGCGTGTCGGATATCGGCTACTGGACCAAAGAATCCTTAATCTGCTCGGTGAGTCCTATGCTGGATCATTCCAGGCGCTATCCGTGGACCATCATCGAAATTCCGCACAATACTCTTCCGCTGAGCGACATCCTTGCCTCAGCGTACGGAGATGAGACTCAGCTGAGGCTACCCTATCCGGGTCGTCATACAATAGCCCCAGAGCTTGGAAAAAGGCATCCACTGACTGCAAGGCTGGACTTGTGGAAGGCAAGGAGAAGGCCCAAGACTGAGGGTCGCCCTGGAGTAAAGAGATGATGATCCCTACCCTCTGTTGTTCGGAACCAGAGGAACGTGGTTTCAGACGAAAGTACAACTTGCAGCTCTCTTTGAAATTACGGAAGGCTGGCCTGCTTCCAGAGAATCGGTCAGGCAAATTCATCTTAGGCTCCGGTGTGTCACCAGCGGGAACTTGCTGGAGCTGCAGGTCTCTAGAAGCCCCTTCTTGGACTGCCAGGCGCTGGGATAAATTCTGCACCACTTGAGAAACCGCCTGTATCTGGTTGGCCAGAATCTGGGCTGGGGACAGATTCGACTCCTCGCTGTCCATGACCGTATGATACCAATCTTCCCAGGCCGGTTATAATGTTAGGAACTCCCAAGCCAGTACAGTGAAACTCGGGAACTACTCAGAAGGCCAGGTGTTCGCTGGAGCCCCTAGTGGTGGGGACAGACTTGGCTGCGGGCCGACCGAGGGTCGAGTGACGTATACTGACTTAAAGGAGTTCCCAGAAGTGGAGTGTGTGTCTGTATATATATACACATATATATATATATATGTATGTATGTATGTATGTATGCGTGTGTGTATAGCCAAATCACCAAATGTATGAATGTGTGATCTACGAGTCAATGCATTTGCTCAACATGAAATACTCTCCTCAACCATTTTTAAGCAGTTTGCAAATAACCTGCTATTGCAGCTAGATTACCTGCATGTATATATATATATATATATATATATATATATATATATATGCATACATATACGCTCGTGTATTTTGGTTTTGGCTTTGGTTTTGGATCTGTAATTTTTAAGAAAAATTGCTAAAATATGCTAAAATCACTTAATTTTGCTCATTTTTTGATCCTACATTATTATTAACCTGACTAAAATACTGCAGCGGCCTGGTTGGATGCTAAGCGACAGAGCAATGATTCAAACACGGCAGTTCCTAGCACATCTAGAACACATTGGCACACAGCAGTGGCAGAAAAGAATAGTGGTGAAAGATGAAATTGTCCTTGGGCCCTACCACCCACCCACCCTCCCTTACGTTGGATCTTAAAAAGGACAAGCACACTTTAACAAACCAAACACTTCAGCCACAAAAGTGTCACTCCTTGTGGCTGTAGTGCATGGTTTGTTAGGGCCCCCACAAAACAAGGTAACAATGGCCTTAAGGCACCTAAGGTACCAGTGCTGTTAATTAACTCTACTGTGGCAAGATGTTGTTGTCATGATCCTCAGCCTCATCCTCACCATCACCCTCATCAGTGTGTACATTATCCTCACATATTATTAATTCATCACCACTGAAATCCACCGTTACAGAAGTCTCAGTATTTTGATGTAATTGGCAGGAAAGACCTTCCTCGTGGAACTTGAAGTTCTTTTTTATGAACATCATCTTTTCCACATTTTGAGGACGTAGCCTCCTATGCCTAACGCTGACAAGGTTCTTGGCTGTGCTGAAAACTCTTTCCTAGTACACACTGGAGGGTGGGCAACTTAGGCAGTGCAGAGCTAGCTGGAACATGGGTCACCAAATTCCCTTTTTTTCCTCCCCGTATGTAAAGGGACTGTCTGATGTGTCTATTTCTATGCTGTCGTGAAAATAATCCTCCACCATCCTTTTCATGCTGATAGTAGGATCAGGTGGAGTTGCTGCAGAGGTGTAACGTTTTTTGGTCAATTCTTTTAGACCAGACCAGATATAAAGCTTTGGTGCTGAATCACCTGCTTCATCCCTAGGGAAAGCAAAGTTTTTTTCCTAGCAGCAGTTGAGTGAGAAACTGAAGGAGGAGACGCCATCCTGCCACGTAACTCTTGAGCTGTCATCTTTCTCACCAGGAGCTCCTTGCATTTCTTCAGATCTGGGTCAGTTGGAAACAAAGAGAAGATATAGCTCTTAAACCGAGGATCAAGCACAATGACCAAAATGTAGTGATCCGATTTCAAGATTTTGATAAATCTTGGATCCTGGTGAAGTGAATAAAGTACTTGATCTACAAGTCCGACATACTTAGCGTAATTGCTTTGTTTTATCATTTCCTTTAGTTTCTCAAGCTGCTTTTCCAAAAGCCTAATTAAGGGAATCACTTGACTCAAGCTAGCAGTGTCTGAACTCACTTCACATGTGACTACTTCGAATGGTTTCAGCACCTTGCACAACACGGAAAGTATTCTCCACTGCGCTTGGCTAAAATACATCCCCTCTCCTTTCCCAATGTTATGGCTTGTGGAGTAAGCGTGGATGGCTTTTTTCTGTTCCTCCATCCGCAGAAGCATATATAGGGTGGAATTCCACATTGTCACCACATCTTGCTTCAGTTGGTGGCATGGCAAATTAAATTGCTGTTGCAGCTGCTGCAATCTACACGCTGTTGCCGAATGCCGGAAATGTCCATATATTTTATGGGCCACAGACAACATCTCCTGCACGTTGCTGTCATTTTTTAAAAAGCTTTGCACCCCCAAGTTTATTGTGTGAGCAAAACAGGGAATGTGATGGAATTCACCCAGTTGTAATGCTCTCACAATATTGGTGGCATTATCAGAAATGACATATCCTGATAAGAGTCCAAGCGGGATAAGCCATGTTGCAATGACATCCCTTAGTTTTTGTAACAGATTGTCAGCTGTATGCCTCTTAGTGAAGCCGGTGATACACAGAGTAGCCTGCCTCTGACAAATGTGACGTACTTGCATGTCACAGTCATATAATCTTTAGTTTGCCCAGTTCCATTTATCCACATATCTGTTGTTAAGAGTACAGTGGGTAGAATGGCATTTTGTAGCCCAATAATTACATTTTTACAAACCTTCTGGTAGAGGTGAGGAATAGCTTTTCTCGGAAATGGTGTCGTGAAGGAATTTGGTAACGGGGACACAAGACCTCAAGTAACTATCTAAAACCAGCTCCAATAATAGTGGATATTGGACGCAGATCTGATACTAGCATAGTCGCCATGGCGTATGTGATCCGCTTTGCGACTGGGTGACAGCTTTCATACTTGCTTCCTCTTGCAAAGGATTGTTTAACAGTCAATTGTTGTAAACTACTAGTAGTCTTCTTCTTGGTCTGCTCCTGGGATGAAGATTCACCCCCAGCAGCAGCAACAGCAGCAGCAGTGGGACTAATGCTCAAGAATTCTTCAGAGGAAGCAAGGAGAGTGCAGGAGTCATCTAGCCTTAGCAACTTGGATGCAGGACTAACTCCAATCGCTAATGAGGATATTAATGAGGACGGTGTTGTGGGTGTAGATTGCAGGCGTCAGGATGTAGGTGAGAGAAGGGTCCTAGCTGATGATGGACTGCTTGTTGTTATTTTTTTATCACAACTTTCTGACTTTCCCAACATCTTGCCATGATCTTGCATCAAATTCATAACTTAGATGAGGTGCTTAGATGGTTAAGGTCCCTCCCTTGACTGACTGTGTATTTACATATACTACAAATGGCTAGACAACTGTTGTCAGGATTTGGGTAAAAATAATTCCATGCATAAGAAGTGGAGTTTTTGGTCTTATGTCCAGGCATGACAATGGTCTTCTTCTTATCACGTGCCTGAACTGCTTCCACCAGTGCATGACTTACAAAAACAACATCATCTTCATCAACATCCTCATTAGCGCCCTCGTCGGCTACACAAATATCCCCCTCATCCTGTTGCAATTCCAAAGTGGCATCCTCAATTGGTGTATCATCGGCTACACTCGGGATGTTTAGGCACACACCTGCAGTAATCACACTATCAGAATGGTCACAATTACACATAGCACTCGTGGATGGACTCTTCTCGGGGATTGGTGTTATTTCTGAATCTAAACATACATTTTCCTCTAATGCCTTACTGTTTTCTTCCAGCACGACTGTTACACGTAAGAGTATTTGGGAACCAATTTTGGAGTCCGAATGACAAGGTTTTGCTGGTCACGAATGACCTTACAAGAAGATGCCTCAGTAACAGTTTCAGATCTCACACTCATAGAGAAAGGTGAAGGCCTCATTCTTTCTTTCCATTGCCTGTGTAGAATGGCATGTTGGCAATTTTATTTTTTTCTGCAGATAACTTTGCCTGGATTAGAGCTCTTTTTTCTTGACCAAGGTAAAAGGTATTTTTTAACATTTTTGTTTGCCCGATTTAAAAACACTATGCACTTTTACATAGACTTTACTAGATGACGTACAGGGATTACTATCATCATGACTGGTGGCACCAGCTGGTTGGTGCTCCTGCTCTTCTGTGTACTGCTGTGAATCCATTTTGATAACACAGTACACTTTGACTGCACATTCAGAAGAAAAGCCTGCAATGCATAGTATTTGTATTTCAGCAATGACAATTAGCAATGGA
This sequence comes from Mixophyes fleayi, assembly GCF_038048845.1. Classification (NCBI taxonomy): domain Eukaryota; kingdom Metazoa; phylum Chordata; class Amphibia; order Anura; family Limnodynastidae; genus Mixophyes; species Mixophyes fleayi. The sequence goes on from NC_134402.1 coordinate 317,380,929, forward strand.
GCAATAGAGCTCTTCTTTTCGGGTGTATATAACATTGTACACTTTGACGGCAAATTCAGAAGAAAAGCCTGCAAGGCCTAGTATTTCTATTTCAGCAATGACAATTCGCAATGGAGCAATGAAGCTCTTCTCTTTGGGTGTATATAACACGGTACACTTTGACTGCAAATTCAGAAGAACAGCCTGCAAGGCCTAGTATTTGTATTTCAGCAATGAGAATTGGACAGCTGGACTGTAGAATTACACCAACCCTGACAGCACTAGTATTTGTATTTTTCTGCAATGAGAATTAGCAATTGAGCTCTCCTGAATGTCACTGTAGACTTTCTTGAACACTGCTACCCCCTCCCCTTTCAATTCTATCTATTTGGCTGACCAACTGCTCTACACAGTTTGCTACCCCTTCTGTGTCTCTCTTTCAAATGGCGCTAGATCGCCGTGGAGGGAGGTATTAATAGATTTCAAACCTCACAATATACGAGATTCGACGTAACAATGACGTTCTGCCTCGTTTTCGATTCTGAAAATATATATATATATATATATATATATATATATATATATATATATGTATGTATGTATGCATATGTATATATGTATATATATATATATATATATATATATATATATATATATATATGTGTGTATTTGAATTAATATGCATATGAATTAAATATTTTAAGACAAATAGTAAAAAAAAAAATTAAATATGGTTGTAGAACTACAAGTCCAAATAAGCCCTGACATTGACTTGAACATGTTAGCACTTGTGGGACTTTTGGAACTACAAGTCCTAGCATGCCTTGCTGGGTGCTGCCCTATCAAAGGTGCTGGAGGTAAGCATCTGCTTAGCCAATCACAAGCGGCCAGCATGTAAGTATTGCTTGTGATTGATGGAACTTTTAACATCCATTCTTATTGCAATCAGATTATCAACAGTTAAAACAGTATACATTCTGGGCCTGAGTCATCTTCAAAGGTAACTCCTTTTTCATGCCGTATCTTGTGTGAAATTGCTCTGCGCATGCACAGAAACGGACTTTGCACCAATGAAGGCAATTGCATACAATTCATGTCTCAAAGCAACTGACACTTACATGTGCCTATGACTTGAAGGACGGAACTAGGATGGGAAGGGGTAGACGGGCGTAAGAAATGTACAGTAAGGGGGTACCAAGGGTGTGCCTATGCAGACGCGACCAGTTCAGGTCATCTCTTAAGTATGTATTTTTTATCCGTATCATTTGCACCAGGCACAGGGCAGGTGATAGTGATGACTATATGTATGCATGCAGGACCAGCTTAACAACATTATGGGGCCCGGGGCAGCAGTGTATATATATGTACATATGTACATATAAACTAATAAACAAACTGGGTAAAACAGAAAAAGAGGCGAGAAGGCCCTGCTCACAAGCTTACAATCTATTTATTAATCTTCAAATCTCCAGTTGAAATTATTGGTTGCAATCAGTCACAATCAATATATGGTAGAAGATACTATAGTTAAACAGAAAGTTTAAAGAGCAGAAGTCCCTATAAAATTATATTGACACAATATACCTTATTCATTAAATACCTACAAGCTATTAGGAAGGAGTTAAAAGATTCTGCAGTGATTTTGTAACATAGATCAATTTAGAATTTTAAAAATGAATACACCCCTTCACAAGCTCCTAAAAGTATAATTCTGGCTATATAATCAGTATAATAATTAGCTACAACCAGTGCAATGTTGAGTTTTAATAGACTGGTATAGGAAGATATTACTTCATTTATGTCCGGAGTATGCTGAGGTACAGTGTGTAAATATAAATGTGCATAAACTTGTTCTTTCTTTATGTGATATTATAATCCCTTTATTTTTCTGTAGGATAAAGAGCCTCCCATTATTGCAGTTTTGGGATCTGGCGGTGGACTCCGTGCCATGGTCGGTTTTCTGGGTACCCTTGCTGAACTGGCCGAAGAAGATCTCTTAGATATTATTACATATGTTTGTGGCGTCTCTGGATCAACTTGGTATGTCTGTTTCATTCTAGTAGTCAGTTGACCGTAATGCCCACTAATAATTATATATGTTTACAGATAAGCCAAGGAGTATACACTCATACAAGGACATCACACCAAATAGGAAAACATTTACAATTGTTTTCACTTTTCCATGCTAAAGTAAAACTTACCAACATAAATACATAATACATGTAAGCCAACACACATGGATCTCTTATATTATCCTTTCAGGTGCATGTCCTCCCTTTATAATAACGACAAGTGGTCATCATGTATGAAAGAGATGGAAAATCAGATATCTGATCGTCTAACCAATTCTACATGGGACATCAGCAAAGCATGGGAGAAGCTAAAAGAGGCATTTTCTAAGGAAATATACTCACTGACCAGTTTTTGGGCTTATGTAGTTGTTCATCAAATGACTAAGCAAGTAAGTACTTTGCCACCAGTTGTGCAAAAAGAACCTCCTCATACTACACAATAACCGTTATATACCATCACAGTCTGGTATGTTTTGTCGTTTTTTCTAACTATATTATATTTATTTACCAAGACCTAGAACTGTTTTATTGCGGCTAACAAGCATGGTATAGCTTTTATGGACCGCCCACAAGTCACTTGGGTGTCCTGACTTTCAAGTATCAAATTATCCTGAACTTTACAATACAAATTTTCAAAACATTCATTTACTTAGCTTGATAAATATCTGTAGGCTACTGCCCCACTTACAAGTAGAATACCCTAAGCAGTTTATTTAAACTTTTTAGTCTGTGTACTATAGTTTCCTATCAACCACTGTATCCACATGCTTTCTCTGTCATGGTGGAACTACTCTGGCTGACTACAAAATAGGTCTGTTTAGCATTAGTATTAAAGGAGATGTCCACTTTCAAATTATTTTTGGCTACCTTCCTCCAACATGCTTACCAACAAAAAACACTGATGACTCTTGGTAAACAGGAGACGGTCATAAAAATCATTTCAAACTTTACATCCCCATGAAAACTGTTCTCTTCCATATTAGTGTAAAATACTCAGTCAAATCAACTGCATCCTACTATTGTACTGCTAACAAGGGATGTGCACCGGCGACTTTTGAGGTCTCGTGTTTTGTGTTTTGGATCCGGATTTTCGCGATGTTTTGGGTTCGGATTTGTTTCGCAAAACACCTGCCGAAAGGTTTTGGTTCGGATTTAAGGTTTTGGACTCGTATTTTTTTGGAAAAAAAAATAAAAAGTGTAAAAATCAAGTTTTGGGCTTATTTTCACTCCTACGCTATTATTAACCTCAATAGCATTCAATAACAATCATTTCCACTAATTTAAAGGCTATTCTGAACACCTCACAATTTATTTATTTTTTTAGTACAAAACGTTGCAACGAGGTATCTTTCTGGACTGCGTAGAGGAGTGTTCCCCACAATATAATTAAAAACCCATCAACTGGTCTGAATTACACCCAAAAATAGTATCTGCACTGCGTAGAGTAGTGGGCACTGGGCACCACAATAAAATATATAGAAAACCTTCAACAGGTCTGCATTACACCCAAAAATAGTATCTGCACTGCGTAGAGGACTGGCCACTGGCCACCACAATATAATATATAGAAAACTTTCAACAGGTCTGCATTACACCCAAAAATAGTATCTGGACTGCGTAGAGTAGTGGGCACCACAATAAAATATATAGAAAACCTTCAACAGGTCTGCATTACACCCAAAAATAGTATCTGGACTGCGTAGAGTAGTGGGCACTGGGCACCACAATAAAATATATAGAAAACCTACAACAGGTCTGCATTACACCCAAAAATAGTATCTGGACTGCGTAGAGTAGTGGGCACTGGGCACCACAATAAAATATATAGAAAACCTTCAACAGGTCTGAATTACACCCAAAAATAGTATCTGGACTGCGTAGAGGACTGGCCACTGGCCACCACAATATAATATATAGAAAACTTTCAACAGGTCTGCATTACACACAAAAATAGTATCTGGACTGCGTAGAGTAGTGGGCACTGGGCACCACAATAAAATATATAGAAAACCTTCAACAGGTCTGAATTACACCCAAAAATAGTATCTGGACTGCGTAGAGTAGTGGGCACCACAATAAAATATATAGAAAACCTTCAACAGGTCTGCATTACACCCAAAAATAGTATCTGCACTGCATAGAGTAGTGGGCACTGGGCACCACAATAAAATATATAGAAAACCTACAACAGGTCTGCATTACACCCAAAAATAGTATCTGCACTGCGTAGAGGACTGGCCACTGGCCACCACAATATAATATATAGAAAACCTTCAACAGGTCTGCATTACACCCAAAAATAGTATCTGGACTGCGTAGAGTAGTGGGCACTGGGCACCACAATAAAATATAGAGAAAACCTTCAACAGGTCTGAATTACACCCAAAAATAGTATCTGCACTGCATAGAGGACTGGCCACTGGCCACCACAATAAAATATATAGAAAACCTTCAACAGGTCTGAATTACACCCAAAAATAGTATCTGGACTGCGTAGAGTAGTGGGCACCACAATAAAATATATAGAAAACCTTCAACAGGTCTGAATTACCCCCAAAAATAGTATCTGGACTGCGTAGAGTAGTGGGCACTGGGCACCACAATAAAATATATAGAAAACCTTCAACAGGTCTGCATTACACCCAAAAATAGTATCTGCACTGCGTAGAGGACTGGCCACTGGCCACCACAATATAATATATAGAAAACCTTCAACAGGTCTGCATTACACTGTACATACGGCTGCTCCTCCATCCTCTCCATCATATACATGTTGGAGTTTCAGCGTCAAAACCTCTTGTTTTTGATAATGACAATGCATTTTGAATATTTTTCAATTTGCCCCACAACATGAATGTACTTTATCTATGATACGCATCTATCTTTCTTGACTGCGTAGTGTGGTGGCCCCGGTACACAATTTGGTACCGAGGCCACAATATAATTAAAAAACCCTCCACGGGTCAGAATTCCACCAAAAAAGGGTATGGACTGCGTAGTGTGGTGTGCCCGGAACACAATTTTTTACAGCGCCAACAATATAATTAAAAAATTTTGCATCAACTGTCACCGTTGTTTAATATCTGATACACCTAAATATGGACTGCACAGTGGAGTGGCCCCGGTAGTAAATGTTGTGAGGAAGCAACCTCCTTCGCCGCTCACTGACCAGGTTACCCGCTGCACTAAAAACTCTTTCCGAGTACACACTGGAGGGGGGACAACTCAGGTAAAATAGAGCAAGTTTGTACAGGGGCTTCCAAACTGCCTTTTTTTCCTGCCAGTAACAATATGGACTGTCTGACATGTCTACTTGGATGGTGTCAGCAAAGTAATCCGCCACCATTTTTTCAATTGTGACAGCATCCAATGCAGCGACAGTAGACATGTCTGCAATGGTTGCCAGGTCCTTCAGTCCGGACCAGTTGTTATCAGCATCCCTGCCAGCGCCTCTTTTAGGAAAACTGAGATTTTTCCTCGCAGCCATAGATGTGGAAGAAAATGAGGGTTTCCTATGTCGTAGGTGGCTGTGTAGGCTTGAATGGCCTTTTGATGCTCCTCCATCCTCTGCAGCATATAGAGGGTGGAGTTCTAGCACATCACTACCTCTTGTTAATTTAGATTGCAAGGCTTGTAAATACTTTGAAGATAAAAAAAAAGCAGGCTGCACAAACTGTGGAGCTAGAAAGTTAAATTAAATAGACCACATTTTTTTGGTGGCTAGCATCTATGCCCTCCCCCCCCCCCCCCGCCCTACACTTGTAGTTGAATATAAAAAAAAAAGCAGCCTGCATAGACTGTAGAACTAGAAATTCAAATATACAAAGAAATGGACAAAGGCAGTTTGGTATCTGTCTGCATCAGATCCCCTCTCCACTATGGAGTAAAATAGAAAACTATTCAGCCATTATATAATCTAGAATATAAATAGAAATTGAGAAAGGCAATTTGGTATCTGTCTGCATCCTAATCATCAGCATCCTCCTCATCCCCAGCTACATCAATATCCTCCACCCAGTGTACAACATTCACACCTTCATTAGCCAAATCTGTAACTGGACTGTGGGTGATCCTTTCAGCATATGCAGAGGGCGTGCTGCAAATGGTGGAAGGAGCCACCTCTTCCCGTACAGTGATGGGAAGGTCAGGCTTCGCAACCACCAACACCCTTGGACTCGCCTTGGGGATTTGTGATAATTTCTCTTTAGAAGGCCGAGTTGTTTGCTGTTTTGTTGCTGACACCATAACTCTCTTCAATTTTTTGTAGGGGGGGGAGAAGGAGGAGGGCTAAGATCCTTGGGTGAAGCTGAACCGCTAGTCATGAACACGGGCCAGGGCCTAAGCCGTTCCTTGCCACTCCGTGTCGTAAATGGCATAATGGCAACTTTACGTTTCTCCGCAGATGATTTTAAGTTTCTCTTTTTGCTACTTTTACTTAACTTGGGCTTTTTGGATTTTACATGCCCTGTACTAGGAGATTGGGTATCGGGCTTGTAAGACGACGTTGATGGAATTTCATCGTCTATGTCATGACTAGTGGCAGCAGCTTCAGCATTAGGAGGAAGTGGGTCTTGATCTTTCCCTACTGTATCCTCCAAATTTTTGGTCTCCATTATATGTAGCACAAGATACTGCAGAATGTGTGAACTTGGTAATATTGCAGTACCAATGGACTTATACTGCTGGATTGGTTTTGCAAATTTGGTTATAATTATTTTTTTTATTTATTTTTTTTATAACTTTTTTTTTATTTTTTAAAAACTTGGAAATAATGGGGAATTAACTATGCCCTTAGAAGCACAGAGCACAGGACACAGCACCACTGGACTGAACAGGACAGAGCACAGGACACAGCACCACTGGACTGATACTGCAGAATGTTTGAACTTTGTAATATTGCAGTACCACTGGACTTTTACTGCTGAATGTGTGAACTTGGTAATATTGCAGTACCAATGGGCTTATACTGCAGGATTGGTTGTGCAAATTTTTTTGTAATTAAAAAAAAATTAAATTAGTTTTTTGTATTTTTTTTAATAACTTTTTTTTATTTTTTTAAACACTTGGGAATACTGGGGAAATAACTATGCCCTTAGAAGCACAGAGCACAGGACACAGCACCACTGGACTGAACAGGACACAGCACAGGACCCAGCAGCACCACTGAACTCAGAAGGACAGAGCATAGGACACAGCACCACTGGACTGAAGTGAACAGGACACAGCACAGGACCCAGCAGCACCACTGAACTCAGAAGGACAGAGCACAGGACACAGCACCACTGGACTGAACAGGACACAGCACAGGACCCAGCAGCACCACTGAACTCAGAAGGACAGAGCACAGGACACAGCACCACTGGACTGAGCACAGCACAGCACAGCACAGCACAGAACTGAACAGCACGAGATATAGCAGGACAGAGGACCACCTAACACACCCTCCCTCTACCCTGATCAATGCCTGAGTGAAGATGGCGGCGACTAGCGGGGAATTTATAGGATTCGAGTATCGCGAGATCCAACAGCAGGATTATGAGTCAGAGCCTCAGTTTCAGATTTGAATTTGGCGCCAATACCCGGATCTGTCTCGGATCCGACTCGGAACGGCAACGTTCGGGTGGGCTCGGATTTCAGAAATCCGAGTGCGCTCATCTCTACTGCTAACAGTGCTTACCTAGTACACGCTGATAATATTCTCATTGTACCTTATCCAGATCGATGAAAAACCACTGTCAAATCACCAGGCATCCTGTGAGAGTGGGGAAAACCCTTATCCAATCTACTCTGCTGTGGAAAAAAGACTTATAAAGAAAAATGAGCCAGGTGAGCTTAATAAAATTGCTGGTTGATTTTGCCCACAAAAAATGTGTAACAATGCTTGTGGAAAATTCTGTATTTGTTTCTCTGTGATTGTCTAATACAAGATTCCAGCCTTATGTAAATATTTAGTACAGCTTTATTAAAAATATCTGCATGTGTTGAAATAAGTGGTGATATTTGATGCTAATTGCAGGTGTACTTTATAAAACAGTGATGTGAATGCAATAAGCGGTTAAGAGCATCAAAAGCAACAAATTAGGCCCAGACAGTGCTCAGTAATGAGTAGCTAGGAATGGTGAGAAAGTGGCTTTGGAAAGCCAGCAATGCTGAAGTTCTTATCAGCTGTGATGTTACCACTGTCCAGTTGCTGAAGTTGGACAGCAATAGCAAAACAAGTTGGATGAATTAACTCAATTTCATACAGAGGTGCTATTGAGACCACAGTCTTCCTGAATAGCATTACAGAAGCCTCACACCATTATTGTGTGCTAGTGGAAATTGTGTTTCTTTGACTTGCTAAGGGCTTGCATAGCAAAGCATTGGAATTGGGCATTCAATGAACACTTTAAAAGCCTGTTAAACACAGTCCAATATAATCCAATAATTAATGTAAGCACATGAACCTGTAGACACATTTTTGACACTTATTCACTTTGCTTAATGCTCATATCTTGGTACCTTATACTTCAGGGAGACTGAGAACACGATTTGAATACACTGTTAAATGAGGATAAAGCCCAAGTTCTGGTCTTTGCTTTGTTTTTCAACATCTATGAGTACAGGTCTCACTGTCTGTTCTCTTGATCAAAGCAGACCAATTAAAAAAATATTCCCTACCACCTCCAAAAGGAAAGGGTGAGGTCTCAACAGAGTTGGCATAGGGCAATTTTAGTTGCTCCATCTTCCACCTGCATATGGGACAATCAGGATCCCCAGTAATAGACCAAGAGATATGTTTGTTACACTGTCCCCCATAAAATCCACAATGGCAAAGTGGATCCACACCCTATTTAATATTACACAAGCCTTAGACCATATCATGTGATGCCTAGAGGAGTCTCCCTATACCGATTGGAAGTTTTAATCTTTTACACTCCAGAATCAATACCACATCAGTTAGTAGACTGCCAGCTGTTTTATTATGCTGCCCCTCACAACACAATGACGAAAGCCTAGTTCTATAGTTTATACTATATATATTTTTTAAAATCCCAGTATCATCTCATCAGGGGATGGGTAAGGTCCACTGCCAGGCATTGTATAAAAATGGAACAAAAAAAAAAAAATGTGGAGCACCAATCTAATATGGTTCTCAATCACAACAAGTTGATTGCAATATCTTCACAATTGTGCTAATGAGCTATAAACATGGCAAAATAAATAATAAAGGGCTAGGCTCCTGGCTTTACAAAGTTTATTCGATATAAAAACTAATATAAACTGTAAAGTTTTTTAACAAATAAAATGTTTTGATATAATAAAAACTATAAAAAAATGGTAAGTGTTCATGTCCGTCCATATACAAAGAGGTTCTACTTAGTTTGTTCTATTAAGCGAGTCCACAGTGTGTATATATATGATCTCTGCTATAATTGAAAATGACGATCGAGGTATGCCACAGCTAAATTACAAAGTACCTTCCAATGGATGTCGGTACTATTCCAACAACGCGAGTGTTGAGATCAGTTGTCCCCTTAGCGGTGCATAAAACAAGGCTGATGCGTTGCGTCACTAAAGCATGACCACAGAGTATTCTAATCATCTGAGCCATTGTTCTTAAATACATCCAGGGCTGCCAAGAGGAATTCAGGGCCCCGGTACAACAAATTCATGGGACACCCCTTATAGCCGAGCATGCTAAAAAAAATTGCACCGCCGTGATTACTGTGGTCATACAATTGGGAGCGTGGCAATGCGCCATTGGGGCGTGGCTAACACATCAAAATCACTAGGCCCTGAATTCACTAGAGAGTGGCATATGTCCAAGTACTCCTGACTTTCAGGACATCTAGCACCACAGTGTAGTATAGAAAGAATACAGTGTGTACACAAAGAGTTCAGTCTTGGCCTGCACCTTACATTGGGCACAACACTCACCAAAAATTGGCTTTGTTCCTACTAGAATCACAACATTTCAGACTCTCCAGCTCTCTCCTACCTGTTCTTCTCACTTTCACCACCTGTGGCTGCAGGTTTCTTTCGTTGTGGCTTGTCTGGATGCTGGAATCCTTGGGGCCCTATTTGGGAAAAAATGGATACATTTAGATAATTCCAAACAACCCTGGCGTTAAATCAATACCACCCACAACTAATAATTAGGCCTTCCTCCAGCTCCAACATTACAATAATAGTATTCCCATTTAATAAATAAACCAATTTAACTCCCTACAAACAGCCCCAGCAATAAATTAATAGTATTTACATTTCAGAAATATACCTATTTCCTGCAACCATCACTGCTATTAAATAATTCATACTCACATTTAATAAAGAGGCCTCATTCTCCCCAAACTCACCTCCACATTCAATAGCCCCCAAACCACCTCATCTTATTAAATTGCCCCACCATCGCCCCACAAACTAAATAGCACCCATTAATTAGCCACCACCTACCTCACACTACATTGCCAAAAGGCCTCTGAACCTTCACAGACACATTACTGTGCCCCTTCATCATCGCCATGCCTTATGATCACACTGCACCCTCATTGCTGCTTTTGCCCTTCACCTAGCCCCCCTTCATCACACTATACTATGCTGCTCCCCCCCTTTTTGAATCCCACTGCACCATGCTTCTCCCACCCTTTTTAATCCCACTGTTCCATGCTGCTCGCCCCCTTTTTCAATCCCATTGTGCCATGCTGTTCTCTCTCCCTTTTTAATCCCACTATGCCATGCTCCCCCCCTTTTTAATCCCACTGTGCCATGCTCCCCCCCTTTTTAATCCCACTGTGCCATGCTGTTCCCCCTTTTTAATCCCACTGTGCCATGCTACCCCCCTTTTTAATCCCACTGTGCCATGCTCCCCCCCCCATTTTTTTATCCCACTGTGTCATGCTTCCCCCACATTCTTTAATCCCATTGTGCCAATCTCCCCCCTCCCGTTTTTTACTCCCACTGCGCCCCCCCTTCGTTTTCCTCCCTTTGCTTCCGTTCTGTCCCTTTACTTACCTTACTCTTCTTCTCTCTCCTGTCTTCTTTCTTGGTCCTCTCTGCGGCGCTGCTCATCACTGAATGCCGGGCGTGACATGATGACGTCACACCCAGCATTCAGTCTGAACGGAGCAGAGAGGAGGGATGCAGGTGCCGCGATCACGTGTGTATGTTTTTATTCTATTTATTTTTTTAACTACCCTGCACCCCCACCAACGAACGAGCCACCCCCCCCTTCCCGCCACAAAAAAAAATGAAAAACAAAAGAAAAAAATATATATTGTTTAAAAAAAAAATCAAAAAAAAAAATCGTCGGCCGCGAGGGCCCGGTAATCAGTACCCGCCCCCCCTACTCGATGGCACTGAATACATCCCCCACTCCTGAGCTGCAAATCATGTAGTTTTCACCCATAAGGAAGGCAGCTTACTATATAATTAGTTCAAGGACTGGAGGATTCTTTTCGTATCAATCAGTGCTATTAAAAACACAGAGTTATACATATACACTATTTAATACTTATACATTTCAAAAATCAAATAGCCAGGAGCCTAATAAACCAAAAAATAATCATTTTAAATATAGAAAAACATATTAAGATGATATTCCTAAATCTGCCTTAGACTATTAGTGAAATAAAAATGGCTGCTATAAAAATTATAACTAGATGGCCTCTAAATAAGGGGAATTAAGTTATTGATCAAATGTACAGTTATTTTTTTTATATTCTTTGAAAATTCACGTTTAACAGATAAATGTGTCCCAATCAAAAAGGGGATTAACAAAATTCTCATTAGGTGTTCAAACTTCAATTGTCTCCTAATGGCTGCCTCTCACTTATCTTCACGAGCCACAGATTCAGCTTTAAAACTGTAGTGTTCTATTATAAATTAAAATATATTATCAACCTAAAACTCATAAAAATTAATCTAACTGTTTTAAATATTTAATATAATGGTACCAAGATTTTAGTAGAGAATTATAGAAAAATATAAAAAATATGTACATAGATGGAAAAATAAAAAATAAATAAATCATAATATTTAATACTTATCTAAAAGTTAATTCAAGAGTTTCATTTAGCCCCTCGAGGTGCAATGTCCATAATTTAAAAATCCAAAATATCTCCCTTTCACACAGGAGTCTAAACCTGTCCCCAACTCTTTTTGGCTTATGTGTTCAATAATCGTCATCAGCAGTACAGTAGGATCTGCATGGTGCACTTCCATGTTTGGACACAATATGAGAAGTTAACCTAATTATAACATTCCACCTGTGCTCCATGAACTTCAACTTTAATGATCTACTGGTTCTGCCAAAATATTGAAGTCCACATGGAGAGTGCAAAACATAATTGGCATATGATGTATCTGAATTGGAAAAACCCATGATGTTGAATCTTGGGAAATAATATGGTCACATTTGTTGTTCATATGTTTACAAGTGGTGCCACGAGTTTTATTATATCTGTAATTACCCTTTAGAATCCCCAACAAAAACAGAAGAAGCTCTGATGGGAGTAGTCCCCCTGGGCTCTCTGAAGAAATTCTGAACCAAGATATTCTTTCAATTTTTATTCTTTTTAAAAATAATATTGGGTATTTCAGGAATAATGACCTAGAACAATCATGTTTTAGAAGGGGATATTTTTTCTTAATAATTTTCTTAATCTGTTCAGATTTTGCATTATATTTTGATATAAACTTTATATTACTTAATTTCTTTAATGGACTCTTAGGCTTTGGCCTAGTGATAGGGAGAGAATCTCGATCTAGATCTCTAGCACAATTAAAAACTTAATTAACAAGGTCATTCGGATACCCTCTTTCTTTAAATACACCTATCATTTCAAAACCTTGTTTTTTAAAAGTAGTGTCTAAAGAGCAATATCTTCTTAAGCAGTTAAATTGACTTTTTGGTATATTTCTTAACCACGGATCATAGTAACCTCTATTATAACATAAATAGTTGTTAGAATCTACTGGTTTTTGATAGTTGGAAGCAATAATATGTGAGTCTTGGGCCGAGAGGGTCACATCGCAAAAAATTCATTGTTTGCTTACTGTAAACATTAAATTATAAGAATTATGATTAAGGTGTGCGACAAAACAGTAAATAGAGTCTATATCTCCTTCCCAAATGAAAAACAGGTTGTCTATGTAATGGCCATAGAACACCAAGTTCGCCCCAAAAGGGCCATCCCAAATAAATCTTTGTTCGAAGTGGCCCATATAAAGGGTGGGCTACTGCAGTCCCATTACTAATAGGACACTAAGGACCTGATTCATCAAGACGTGTATTCTGAGAAAAGCGAGCGTTTGTTCAAAATTGGTTCTGCATACTCTCGAATTCAACAAGCAACAGATCTAACGATACATGCGCTGAAGAATTCGGATGTACACTACTACACATGACACTGCAGGATCCCTTTAATTCCTATGTGGATTATAAATGTGAAAAAAATGCACAGAAAGAAAAACTATTTAAATGATTGCCACTTATTAATAATATAGGCATTAGTGATAAATCAATGGTTTTTTTTATCATATTTTTCCCCGTGAAATAAATTTCTTAGGATTCATAGTGCGTAATGAACATAAAATACATTCTTATAGTTGCTCCTGATTGCAAATACATGTTATAGCATGCATAGGAGGACTTAGACTAATCATGTAGCTGGAACAAGAGATACAGCAGAACAACAAGTAATTTTGAGATGCCCAGAACCTGATTCGGACGTGGTTGCGTGCGCTTGAGTTTGCCATGCCCTTACTGTACATTGAATATAGAAAAATGCTCCTTCCCCGCCCCATTCACTCCTCAAAATCGTATGCTGTAGTAAGTGTCCTTTGCTTTCCAAGACAGAGAAGACTGGGCTGTGTTTACTGGCATCTGTCCTGGTTTTGGGCATGTGCTGAGTAATTTTGCGTACAATAGATTCAAAATTAGCAAAAACATGTCTTGATGAATCAGGTTCCAACTCTCCAAGGTTAAAATTTTAGGTTTATTTCAGTACTGAACTAAGCAGTGATAGAGACTGATATTGATGGTTCACCTTAGCTTACTTGGTATAAACGCAGGTGTGTAAACACAGTGTCGTGTATGTGTGATAAAATATTCTACCATTGTGTTTTAGTAACAGAGACAAAAGTATTTAATACAATACAGTGTCAATCCACTATATCACAACTTACTAAGAGCATATGGCACTAATGTATTAAATAAGCCCCTTTAAAAGAAAAACCTACTATACTATTGATGCACTCATGAAAAGGCAGTATCTGTATTATCTTGATAATTAGGGAAAATGTTCCTATTACAGGAGCCTGGTTTGAATTCACACCACACTTGGCTGGATTTCCTGCATATAAATCATATGTAAATACTGAGCTTATTGGCAGCCAATTCAAAGGAGGAGACTTACTGAAGAATCACCCTGAGAATGACCTCTGTTATCTCCAAGGTAAGCTGAAGCATAAAGGGCTGTATAGTCCAAACATGATATTGTGTAATAACCAATAGTAAGAATTATTCTTACTCCCCTTCTTCCTCCCTTCCAGTCGGGGTCCCTCAGGGCTCTATCCTTGGACCCTTACTATTCTCACTATACACCTCTTCTCTGGGTGCACTCATCAGCTCCTTCGGCCTCAAGTACCACCTTTATGCTGATGACACTCAACTCTACCTTTCCTCTCCTGATCTCTCTCCCTCCCTTCTTTCCAGGGTATCCGTATGCCTCTCTGCCATCTCCTCCTGGATGTCCGCTAGATTTCTTAAACTCAATCTTGCTAAAACTGAACTCATTGTCTTTCCTCCCTCTCGTACCTCCTTCCCCTCTGACCTCTCCATCACTGTTGACAACTCATCTATCTCCCCTGTTCCCCAACTCCGCTGCCTAGGTGTCATCCTCGACTCCTCTCTCTCCTTTACCCCTCACATTCACTCTCTCGCCAAATCCTGCCGTTTCCAGCTTCGCAACATTGCCCGCATTCGGCCCTTCCTCTCCCAGGATGCCACCAAATCTCTCGTCCACTCTCTGATTATCTCCCGCTTGGACTACTGCAACCTTCTCCTTATCGGCCTCCCCCTCTCTCATCTCGCTCCCCTTAGATCTGTACTTAATGCCGCTGCTAGGCTTATTTTCCTCTCTCACCGTTCCACCTCTGTATCCCCACTCTACCAAGCCCTTCACTGGCTCCCCTTCCCCTACAGAATCCTTTTCAAGCTCCTCACTCTGACTTACAAGGCCCTCGCCAACTCCACTGCTCCTTACATCTCTAACCTTATCTCTATTCACACTCCCTCCCGCTCACTGCGATCGTCCAACGATCATCGCCTCTCTTCCCCTCTGATTACCTCCTCTCACACACGTATCCAAGACTTCTCCCGCGCCGCTCCCCTCCATTGGAACAAGCTCCCCCGCTCCATCAGAACTTCCCCTAATCTGTCCTCTTTTAAACGAACATTAAAAACCCACCTTTTCCTTAAAGCCTTCCAGTCTCATGCCTAAACTCCCACCGGTCGGCTACCTCTCTTTCTCATCCCTTCTTCCCTTCTCCCCCTTCCTCCCGTCTCTCCGTCTCATCCATGTGTCTGTCTGTCTTCCCCTCCCTTTAGATTGTTCGCTCCTTTGAGCAGGGCTCTCCTACCTTCTGTTTCCATCACTTTTAACTGCGCTCTCCAGCTACTCAGCTCACCTCCTCTCAGTCCCTCTGCCCTCTGTCTCCTCTCGCTTCTCTCCGCTCCCCTCAGTGACTCTCAACCTGTCATCCGTGCCCACCCTCTTGGGCCATAGTTACCTGCCTGTACTCACTTTTCCCCTCCCTCCCTCTCTTTCATGCTGTGCCTGAGCCCCCAGAGTTATAGTGCTTACTGTTACTTGTACTGTGCTGTTTCACCTTGTACTGTGCCATTGTTTGTCCTTGTACGGCGCTACGGATACTTTGTGGCGCCCTATAAATAAAAATTATTAATAATAATAATAATAATAAGAAACCAGACATTAGCTTTTATCTATCACATATTACACCAAAAAACAAACATGTGACTGCTTGCTAGAGATGGTCACTGACCCCCGTGTTTTGGTTTTGTATTTGGTTTTGGATCTGGATTACCTTCGTATTTTGGTTTTGGTTTTGGTTTTGCAAAACTGCCCTTGCGTTTTTTGGTTTTGGTTTTGGTTTTGTTTGGTTTTGTTTTGCTACTTTTGAAAAAAATACAATTTTTTTGGTCTAAATTAACCTAATTTAGTGCTCCACCAGTTTCTTAGATAAGTGAGGTAATTCTAAAGCTAATAAATTATGAAAAAATCAGTTTTATCCCTGGTAGGCCGTCCTTAATTCGAATACTTGTCTGCAAATTATACAGACAAACCTGGTTGTCTACCTCCTCCATCTTTGATTATTGGCAATGTAGCCATCGTCTTTGGGTGTATATTACACCCTCCACTGTAGTTGAATACTAAAAAAAGCAGCCTGCACAGACTGTGGAACTAGAAAGTAAAATTAAATGGACCACGGTAGTTTGGTGGCTATCTATGCCCCCCCCTGCCCTCCACTTGTAGTTCAATATAAACAAAGCAGCCTGCACAGACTGTGGAACTAGAAAGTAAAATTAAATGGATCACGGTAGTTTGGTGGCTATCTATGCCCCCCCCGCCCTCCACTTGTAGTTCAATATAAACAAAGCAGCCTGCACAGACTGTGGAACTAGAGATTTGAATATACAAAGAAATGGACAAAGGCAGTTTGGTATCTGTCTGCATCAGATCCCCTCTCCACTAGGAGTAAAATAGAAAACTATTCAGCCGTTATATAATCTAGAATATAAATAGAAATTGAGAAAGGCAATTTGGTATCTGTCTGCATCATAATCATCAACATCCTCATTAGCGCCCTCGTCACCTCCACAAATCTCCCCCTCATCCTCTTCTATTTCCAAAGTGGCATCCTCAATTTGTGTATCACCAGCTGCACTCGGGCTGTTCAGGTACACATCAGCAGAACTGCTGAAAGGGCCTTTCTTTATGGGTACACTAACAGAATGCTCACGATTAGACATCCCACTGTTGGATGGACTCTCCACAGGGATTGGTGTCATTTGTGAATCAGAGCAAACATTATCCTCTAATGCCTTACTGTTATCTTGCAGCTCGGCTTTGACGCGTAACAGTAGTTGTGCACCAAATGTAGGCTTGGTAACTTTTTGGGATCTGCCACTAATAGCCAAAGGTGAAGGCCTCATTCTCTCTTTGCCACTGCGTGTGTAGAATGGCATGTTGGCAATTTTTTTTTTATCGGCACTTAACTTTTGCTCAGTAACACTTCTTTTTCGCTTCAACACAGTAAATTTTTTTGGGGTCTTTGTTTTTTGGACTGATTTAGAAACACTGTGTAGTTTGACATCGCCTTGCCCAGATGATGTACTGGGAACACTAACATCAGGACTGGTGACAGAACCTGGTTGCTCATTCTGATCATATGTAGACTGCTTTGAATCCATTCTGAGCGCAAAGCACTTGTAGTGGTAAAAATTATTTTGTAAGATACTGCTGACAAATATGACTTTTGACAGCCAGAAATATTTATGCACAATTATGGGGAAATATTTATGCACAATTAGGGGGGGGGACCCCAAAAGCACTGGGAAGTGCTAAAAATTAGTTGGTAGATACTGCTGACAGATATGACTTTTGACAGCCAGAAATGTTTATGCACAATTATGGGGGATACCCCAAAAGCACTGAGGAGTGCTAAAAATTATTTGGTAGATACTGCTGACAGATATGACTTTTGACAGCCAGAAATATTTATGCACAATTATGGGGAAATATTTATGCACAATTAGGAGGGGGGACCCCAAAAGCACTGGGGAGTGCTAAAAATTAGTTGGTAGATACTGCTGACAGATATAACTTTTGACAGCCAGAAATATTTATGCACAATTATGGGGGACAACCCAAAAGCACTGGGGAGTGCCAAATATTAAAAAAAAATAATAAACCTCGATCCTTCTCTCTTCTCTAGCGATTTTTGTTAGAGCAATTGCAAGAAGAATATTGGATTCTCTGTCCCTGCTCTAATCAGCCTGTGACTACACCCTGCTCTCTCCCTCTGTCAAATGGCGATGGATTGCTGTGGAGGCGTGTATTTATAATGTTGAAGTATCGCAAGAACCGAGCCCCGAGATCCGACGACGTCACGATGACGTTCGGCCTCCATTTGGATTTGGAGCGGGAGGGAGAGTATCGAGCTACTCAGCTCGGTGCTCGGATAGGCAAAGTTCGGGTGGGTTCGGTTCTCGGGGAACCGGACCCGCCCATCTCTACTGCTTGCTATGGGGTACAGCACATTTGCCCTTAAATTTGCTAGTAAATACCCCCAACAGACTACCACTTATAACTTTCTAGTGGTGCTAGACTGTTTTATATTTCTGGATCAATATTAAATGTGTCAACTTAATCTTTGTTGGTATTCTTAGTAGCAATTGCAGATATATAAATGTATTCTGTAGTTGTGCTTGAATGTTTTTTTAGTTACATTTGGGAAACTGCACTACAAGAAGTGAAAACTATTTACAGTATGTTATTGCATTATATTAAAAATTAGTAACCCGTCAATTCTACTCAATAATTTTAAAACATTAACATTGTAAGATTTGGTGATCCATAACTTAAAGAACCGACAATCAATTAGAAGTCAGTCTTAGGCTGCATGCACATAATTTTTCCCATCCAGCAGAGTTGAAATAACGCAGTGGAACTCAGTTACATTCAATCTGCTTTGAATGGAACGCACTAGGTAATTGTTTAACATGCTCCCCAGGTATGGGTCACACAGTGCTAGCATCTCCATACTATCTACAGTATTTCCGTCCTTGATCATGAGGTGTCTTGACACCTTTGTACCTGTTACATTCGAAGAATTGAGGATGACCCTGCCAGTTATCTGAATATCAAGTATAATTACATATGTCTTCTTTCCTTAGGATTATGGGGCAGTGCACCTTCAACTGATGATTTAATTCAGGAAGTCATCAAAGGTAAGAATGTGCACAACATTGCAGCTTGTGTATAAAATACATTAATCAAACTATATCTCCTTTGCACTACTGTAATTATTCACCACCAAACTCTTGCTTGCCACTTTCAACTGGTTAGCCGCTTTCCAGTGGATTGCTTCTTAAGGAAAACAAGTTGACTGGTATTGAGCAAAGTTGTTATGCGCATTTAAGATACTTCTAAAATATTTTTATTCACAATATGTTGCTAATTGTCCCATATATTGCTAATTGTTGTAGCATTAGATTATAATGCTTATTTAAAATTTTTGCGAGTTTTATTAAACAAAAGATTTTCTTGATCTAAAAGTGCTGTAGATTTTGGAGAGATGGTAATAAACAAAAATAATGTGGTGAATCCTCCATGTACATATAAAAAATGAGCTGTAATATACTCAATAAATTATGTTTTCTAGTAATTAGCACACCTGTTATCTATACATCTTGATAATTTTGTATTTTTTATCTGCTAGCAATGAAAACAAAGCTATGCTTGCATTTTTGATGGCTGTGTATGCTATATGTTTTGCTAAGCTGGGTGGTGGGCTACTCTGTGCTATTCTGGGAAAACTTTTAGATACACTTGTAACTGGTGTGTCAGGATTGCCTTACTTTCCACACATTGGTCTGGGGCACATAAAAATATTATTGCAAATTGAGAAGTATGATAGTAAAGCAAACAGTGGTGAGCTGGAACTAGGAAAGTGTTGCACTGGCAGATAGCTGAGTGTAGGAGGTGATTTTTATAGTTTGTAGAGGGAGCTACTTGATGGATAAAGTCAGGTGCTTAGAATAAGCAGGATATAGCAAAATGTCTAACCCACGATTGCAGCCTACATTACAGCAGACAGAAATCACACTGTGTCCCAGGATTTATAATGCTGTATTCTGAGAGGAGGGAGATACATGGTGATATGATACTGCTGAGTGGCACAAACAGGGCCAAGTCCCCGATTCATGACACACATTACATATGCCGACAACATCTTTCTTACTGTCACTCAGCCACAAAACTCGCATTTGGCCCTCTTGATGGAAATTGAGACTTATGCTTCCTTCTCTGATACAAAATTATTGCACAAGAAAAAGGTTTTGGACTTTCACCTTTCTTCTCATTTCAAATCCTCTCTACAATTTCAATTTCGGTTCAGATGGCACTTACCGCTTTGTTTACATTATTGAAAATTATCATTAGCTATATCAAGCTAATTGTTATCACCTTTTTTCCAAATATAAAGAATAACTTAATGATTTATTTATGTCAATGCCTTTAAGATGAACATTCTCCCTAGACCCCTGTATCTATTTCAAGCCATCCCTGGAGAAACCATGTTGTGATGCAAGGAGTAGAAATGCAATTGTTTTAATATACAAGGAAAATACACACGGAAAATACTTTCGCAAGTAGAACACAAATACTGGTAGCTTTATTTTTACACTGCAATTTAGAGTGGAGGTACGATGTGCTTCTTTGCCAACTCTAAATCTGACTACACATTTGCACCCCCTGCAGCATAACAGGATTTTAAGACTCACTGTTGCATGTTGCAAATTTAATCAACATCCTTCTAGTCTTTGAGCTGCACCCACCCTCTTGGGTGAGACTAGGTGACGCCACAGCAGTTGGTGTAGAAGTGTGGCTATCTTTGCTTAGTCCTGCGATAGTACATTTCCAATCCCTAAAATATACAAAGCTCTGTCGCAGTTTTAGGAGTTGCCCATCTCTGCACCACTTGACTCGTGTCAGGACTGGGACCACATTTGATGCATTGACTATAAGTGCCAGATCTAAGATTTCCTTGTTCCGCAGATAACAGTTATTGGGCTTTATTTGAAGTCCATACTGAGCCAGGTAGTCATTTGGAGAAGATGATTATGTTGCCTAGATAGATCAGAATAGTTTCAAAGTTTTGATCATCTCACTTCTCCATTTGGCTATGAAATGTCCCTGGGGCATTAGACGGAACAAAAGGCACATGATTAAACTCAACTCCATTGGAGGAATAAATAGTCTTTTCTCTGTCCTGCTTCGCCCCTGGTACTTACCAGTATCTGCTTGCTAAATCAAAGGTAGAGAATAATTTGGCTTGGCCAAGTGCATTTAGTGACTCTTCCATTCGGGGGAAATGGATAGGTGTTTACACTGTGGTATTCCATACAGAGCCACAGCCAGTCATCTGAAACAGCATACTAGGCATGACCAAAGGAATCCAGCTCTCTTTAATCGCCTGGGCATCCAGTATTTGCCTCAAAAGCTTCTTGGTTTGAGGTTAAAACAGTTATTAAGATTTATACAGTGCAGTACTAGAGCAAGCTTCTCCCTGAAGTAACCATCATCTACGTCATCAGTGTTGGAGTTGAGGAAGGTTAGCAGTTGACAGATTCAAATTCCGTGGATCCTCACCTCACAGGCAAAATAGCAGTAATATCTACCCAGAAGACTTCTGCAAGTATGATGTTCTTGGAAAGTAAAAATTGCCTCTTTAATAAGGTTAATCAGGCACACCCACAACTGACTTCGTCTCTCCTCACCCACAATCTGTGTCCTCACCTTCCCAGGGGTTGACAGTAGTGTTCCACTGGTATTGTCATCCCATTCAGGAGGATGACAACTCCTGTCAAGCAGGAATACAGGTTATTCACTTCAGGAAGATCAGCACTTTTGCCATTCAACAGTCCAGGTCTCTCAGTATTTGATGCTGAATGCAAAAATTTGTACTCCTTCCAGTATTGACGGTCATGTCTTTTGAATAATAGTCCGTCGAGCTTTTAGTACGTTGATGCCCAGGAGACCATAAATGCTTTAAATATTAATGTTGGAACTTAGTGGTAACTTGAGAGCCAGTATCCACCAAACAAATATTATTTATTCCCCCAGATTTCAGTCCATCTCTTCAATGCATCAACCTCTCTCTGTAGACTCAGCACAGTCTCTTGCAGCCTTTTTATTCCTTCCTCTTGAGCAGGAACAAATCAATATTGAAACAAAATCATCTTCACCCAGCCCCTGAGTATCCCTCTGTTTCAATTTTGCTATGATCCCTGGCAGGACCAGAGGGAACGGTTGCAATGTCTCACCCTCCTGTTGGGTACAGATATAGAATTGTTTTTGCAACATTCACTGATGACACATCACCATAGAATTTGTTCTAGGAATGTTACAAGCATTTGTTTGCAAAGCAAAAGTACTGCTCACCGGGCATCACATTACAGATAATCAACGATAATCATGGGCTAAGTCTGCTTGAAATTCATATGGGACACGGTACAGAAAAGATGTCCTCCATTGCACTGCACAGTCGCTGATAAGCATATTAGTCCCATTGAATTTGAACATGCCAGCCATTGCGGAGGGCATCATAATGGGTGGCTCAGCCACTGGAGGATTGAGACTAAACAGTTTCCAAAGTTGTAATATATGCATTACGACTGGCCTTCACACTTACTCACTTGCAGACTAGCCATTTCCTCTTGTTCCAGACTGTACTTAATCCCTTATAAGATCAGTTACTTCCTCTCTTGCCTTAGCATTGAAGCTCATGGTATTTTTTGCTTTCAATTTTATTCTCAGTCTTTTTACCTTTACTCCCTCTTTTCCTGCCATCCTCAAGTCCACTTACCTATCAATTGTTTTTACTCCCCCTCTTCCTCTTTACATCACATTTCTTATTCCATTCTAAATTAGGACCGTGAGAAGCATGCATCACTGCCACCAATTCTGCAGCCAATACATATTAATATTAACATAAACAAGCTATTCATATAAACAGGTATTAACATGAGCAGGGTTTACACACAAAACGGCTTAAAAAACACTTCAAACCTCTAGTAATTGTTTCAATAAAATCCAGCTAACATCTTACTAAAGGCTTAAAGAAGCAATCCCACTAAAAATATAAATTACTGTGGCAGTCTATAATAAGAATGTAGGTATTTAGCACAGAATGTAGGTATTCTGAACAGTGTCATTGATTACCATATCAACCACAGTCACCATGATGTACAGAGCAGAGTGGCTTTGGAACACCCCTATGAGCTCTGTCTGCTCTGTGTACTATAAGATCCCACTTCTAACTCCCACCTGCAGCCATACTGGACATCTGTTAATACAAAAGCTCAGCTACCAAATTCAGATGCATGTTTAAACGGTATTTAACTTACTATTTAAATAAAAAAAGAAATCTTGTATATGGAATTGCTGCTTTGAAGAAATTTCCTAGAAATCGCTATGCAAAATCCATCCATGTGAATGAGCTCAAAGACACAAAAAAATATATTCTTGGTGTAGACAACATATTTAGAAGGCAAAAATAATACTTATAAAATTAAAATGTTAAATTGTAATACGCCCTATAAAACTTCTGCATGTATGCATAGTGACTTAGCCTTTTACGAACAGGAAGGCGTAATTGTTTTCGGGATTTAAAGCATATTTCAAGCATTTCGTCCACAGAGAAGTCACTTCATGCAAACGCTTACAAAAGCTGTGCACAAGACCTTAAGAAGCATGCACCCGGGTGGTCAGCCCATATCGCACAATTACGTTCCCCAAGCGCTAAAACTAGCAGTATAAAACTCAGACAGTGCATTTTATGAGGACCACTGACGTATGCAAGAACATTTCATACATCTGTTTGAGGAATGAAGGGAAAATACAGGACAGAGCATAGACTGAAAACACTAGAATAAGTTGTATATATGCCCTATTCTGCATTATCCCTGTGTTGCCCCAAACAACCATATAAAAAGGTCTTGCAGTCCTCATACAGATTACATCTCTTTTGTAACGATAAATTTTGCAAAGCACCATCAAAGCTGCGTTTTGCTCTATTCAATTATGTACAATAGAATGCAGCACAGGTGAAGGGGTAAAGCAGGTTGACTGCCTATGTCCATGCAACCTAAGTCTGGCATCTAGCTGATTGCTCATTCATTATTTAAACAGTCAATAACCACAGCATATAGCATGAGTGACTTAAACTTAAATTTTCTGAAATACACTGATAGACTTTAAATTTAAATATAGTCTGATGTTTGGTTTATTTTATGGTGCTGGTTAATTTTATGTTAAATACATGAATATTGTTAAAATGGTCTGTTTTTAAAAAATGAATTGTTTGTTAACAATAAGAGGACTTGTTTTACAGCTATGTTTCGAAAAATATTCCCTGGCTCTCCTATAAAAGGTGAGAAATACTACTTCAACTGTCAAAACTCAGAGTACACTGTCAAAACCTAGATAATTTTGTTGTGATTTGTGTGGGATAGTTCAGATTTACAATCCGAAAGGGAAGTGAGTAGTTGGCTATGCATTGCCAAAAATGGGTGTGTTTTGGGCAAGGATAGAGTGGGTCTTGGTATGACCTTAATTGTACCAGTTTACCCGTTGAAAATGTAGGCAATAGAGATGAACAAAGCTCTGGTGAAATTTGACACAAAACGAGTTTTGCCACAGAACAATCCATTTTACAAAGTTGTGAAAATTCCAGTGATACAATCTTTGAGTCTCGCGTTACTCTTGCTATTCTATTAATATCGTATAAAATTCGATGTAGGACAAATTTACAAATAGTCTATCAAAAGAACTGAAACTGTGACTGTCAATTCATTCTGCTGTGTGGTGTGATTGAAATAGAACTGTGCAAGGTAAAGATAAAATCTGCTTGTGAAGCATGGAAAATTTTGTGGACAAATGTGGAACAAGATGAATATTTTACAGAAAAGTTATGAAAATTTTGCTGAGAAACTTTTCAATTAAGAAAATGTAAGCCCCTAAGAGAGGGACATCTGTTTTTAGAACTACAAACTCTCCTTGTACTGTGTTAATATTGGTCAGTGAATTGCTTGTTCCTTATATGGCACATGAACACATTGTATATCTTTCTCATACTTCTGCCATTCTGGAGTCGTGCTATCTGTATTGATGGCTGACTCTATTCCAATAAATGAACAATGCTTTATCAATATGTGGACTTTTAATTTTGTATCAGTTTCTTGTCACCTCAGCTCTCATCTTGTTCCTGTGCATTGGATTATTAAATAAGCAACAAAAAAAAAACACGTTTCATTGTCACTAGTGTACACAAATGGTAAATAGTGCAGAGGAGAAGCAGTAATTTAAATGTGAGTTCATGAGATGAATTTTCTAGTTTTTCCACACTGTATTTGCAAGCTAGTTTGCTAACTGCAAATCTCTGAGACTTGTAGAAATTTTGATGTGGCAGAATTTAATTTGACAGAGACCCCCAAATGTAGGTAAGTACCCCAAATCACAAAACTTAAAATAATTCTGCTCATCTCTGTCTTTACATTTCATATTCCTTATTCAAACTAGCATTTACTGACTTTATATGTTTTAGTTTGAAATAATATTAATAATATGATTATTTTTCTTCAGGAACCAGGTCAAATCAATCAGGTATGTAAAGGTGTATAATCTATTATATTATCAATGGGTAATGTTGGTGGTGAAAATAAATTGCTGCCGCAAAATAAGTAGGATTACTCTAGCCATCCCTTTCCTCTGCTGATAACGATGTTGCAGAAGCAGTGATGAATTTCTATGGAACTGTGGGGATCTGGACAAGGGAACACCCCACTCTTCCACAATGTCAGCCAACGAAGGGGAAATATTTAATTTAAATTCCCGGACAGCTGGCGCTCAGTGTGGGGATGCAGCAGGAGACATAAATATTGATGATATTACTCATTTGGGACATGATTCATCTAGGAACGCAATGTGAACCAACTTGTGTTTAAAAAAATTGCATGTAACTTGCATGCACGTCCGCCCTATTCAAGGACAAGCAGATTTCAAGACAGTTTCCATTTGAATATGGGTATAAATACGTTCTGGCTATACTTTACTTGCCGTATGCAGACAGATAGAATAGACTGCAGGATGCACACATACATGAGTGCAATATAAATCAAAATGCATGCAAAAGAAATGTTATAAAAGAAATTAAAACTATTAATAAAAATATATGTAATTATTAATAAATATATAAGTAAAATAATATTTTTTCATTTTTTACATGCTGGACTGGAGTGGTAAAGGAAGTGGTACCAATTATGTTCCTAACGCTTACTGTACAGAAAATACATACAAATACATGTTATTGCCCGCATATGTGTCAGTCATCACTATCATTCGGCACTTATACCTACCCTGTAGCTTTTGCAAGTGATACGGTGAAAACATACGTACCTAAGAGATATCCAGAGCTTGAATCAGACAAATGTGCACATGCTCGACCTTGGCACTCCCTAACTGTATATTGTCTTCAAATCGTAGGCAGTTGGAAGGGTCATTGACGTGCTACCATGAATGCCATACGACTGGTGTTAGTCTCATTTTGGCACATGCGCAGAGTAACTTTACGCAAGATACGGCACAAAAATTAACTTACGTTTCTAGATGAATCAGACACTCAGTGTTTTAAGCACCCACAAAATGTTTACCCTCCAAATGGCTACCTAGCTTGCCTAATGCTTGTGCAGTATCTGATGGGAACCCCATGCTTTTGAAAGTCTACTGCACTAGATTTAATATATATATATATATATATATATATATATATATATATATATATGTACATATATATGTGTGTATATATATGTATATATATATGTGTATATATGTGTGTGTGTATATATATATATATATATATATATATATATATATATACTGAGAGCTGCTGGACATCAGAGGGGAGAAAATACTGCTTGTCTACGGGTAAGTAGACATTTTCCATTCATTTTTTTGTGAGACCACATTGGAGGCTGCTCGGGTCGGACCCCAGCATAATCCTTCACAAGACCCATGTCTAATTAGACCTGAACCCTTTCACACTCAGCCTCAACCTGGGTCGTCGGCAAAAATCCAAGTTTTTGAGGCAGTAGGAAAGGGTTATGAGTGGCTTGTGGCAAGGTTACTAACTCTATAACTTTTAATACTTGTATCCTCATTAAGGGATTCCAGAGATTTACTAGCTGAGTAGGGAATGATTTAATGCTCCATGAACTATTGCAAGCTAAAGCTCTTTTCATATGAAGAGCAGATCTTGTACTGCCTATAGGAGGGCTGCTGTGGCCTGGTGTGCACCGCAGCTCAGTTTTGCCATTTTACTCCATACAGCAGCCTCCACACTTTTTGAATGTATAGAGAAGTGGACGTGGCATTTCTCTCATGTAGAGATGTACTGTGACACCATTACTTTCTTGTAAATTACCAAAACAAACCACAAAGTGTCAGGATGGGTAGGAGGGGGAGATATCTGTGCAACTTGAAATCTCCACTGTGTGCGCGTCTGGCTGCGTCTTGAATTTCTGAATGTAAACATTCCCTTTACCCAAGCTTGGCTCCATATCTTGCTATCACAGCTCTCATCTTGTTTCTGTGCATTAAGTTACTCAATAAGCACCAAGATAAGAGGCCCCCCAATGGAGATAAATACCCCAAATTACAAAACTTAGAGTAAATCTGCTCATCTCTGCCTTTACCTTTCAAATTCTTTATTAAAACTAGCCTTTACTGACCTCATGTTTTTTAGGTTTTGAATCCTCAGCACTCAGGAAAGAGAACCCTGTTACATTTCATGCAGCAGAATGTCTACACCCAGGTCTGTAATTGTACATAATCTGTTACATTATCAGTGGACGTTGGTGAAATTTAAATTGTTATTGCAAAATAAACAGATTTAAAGATGAACACCAGAGATTTCTCAGGCTCTTAACTATTAGGGGGAAATGTATCAAGCTTTGTTTTCTTTTTTGTCGGTTATGAAATGTATTATCCAGTTGTTTGGAGGGTTTGTGCGATGTGTGGTGGTTTTCAAACCGCAAAACCAGCGCCAGTTTCAGGGGAAATGATCATGTTTCTGATTGGATGTTTTTTAACTACTTTAAACACAGGCGATTTTGACCTCACCAGCACTTTATAAGCCTGGCTGCTTCCTTATATTAGTTGATAGATGTTTGAGGATACATAGGAGTAGAGAGTGTAGAGGAGAGTATTTTGTTAAAATAAGTTTAGCCTTGCTTTCTGAAAGCATAATTATAAATTCCAGTTGCAAAGGTCAGAAATAATACATTTTATTCTTGATATCTTATATTTATTACACCTGTATTGAAGTAAGCACATGTTAGCATATAAAACAAAATATGTGTCCAAAGTGATGGATTTATTTACATACCCATTAGCCAAAAGTCAAAAATCTCTATTTGCAAAATCAATTAAATGCTTTATATTCTTTAAAACATAAATAAGTCACTTTATCTCTAGAGCACAGTCTAGACAGGAATTCAGATTAACACAGGCTAAACAGAATCCCACCTACAGATGCCTACACACACTTTTACTCTCATTAGGGAAGCGACCTAAAAATTCTGGCATTTCATAAAAGGGTGTTAGTGGGCCAGGGAGTATTATTGGGCTGGAATGGGTTCCCAAACCATTGCAAATTTCTCAGGCTCAATTAGTCTCTCAGTCTTACTTTTATTAGAATAGTTGCATATGGAAGCCGCTGCACTTGGCCCCCATTACTTACTGGGTCAGTGTTGTGCCAAAAACTAGAAGCAATTGTGAGCTACCCAGTGAATGATAGATCCCCTCATGACATCATTAGGCTGACCAAAACATGTTTTTAATTAAAATGCATACACAAAGATGGGCTAATGGGCTTTGCATGATTGGACTGCTTTTACTCCCAGTCGTGCACTATCAGAATTAAAAACAAAACAAAAACATAGATAAAAGAGATTGAACTAACTCCATAGAGGCAATATGCAAATAAGCATCTCCACTTCTTGAAAACAATTTTCTGAGAATGCTACTTGATTGTTTCAGTGTTTTCTTCAATACCAAACTGAGCTCTATGTACTTTTAGATTTAGAATATTGCTCATGCAGTGGATGTCAAAAATTGATGACCCTTCTCTCTCGTGATCTGACTGAGATGACGGATGAAGAGATAGAGAAGTTCTATCATGAGATCGCTGCCGACTTAGAGGGCAAGTCATTTTTTTGTATTTGTTTCAAGCATATATTTTTGAATGCATCTTTTTTCAATTAATTTTTTTTTACATAAATGGTTTGTATCGCTCTTTTGAATTAATAGTCATATGTTGTAGAGAATTCTCCAGTACGCAGCATAGTTGCAAAACACTGCATTTGTCTTCCTACTGCTGTGTGTGGAGGAATCTTGATGTTGGTCATATGATTTCTACTGATGGCTATTGCAACAGTGACATTTGGAGACTAAACAAATGACATAAACTAGAATCAAATTTATATTTTATATTTTACAGTGAACTATGTTGTAATTAATTGTTTTAATACAGCATATTTCAAAACCTCATTTTGATAATATTATACATTTAAACCTCACATTTACTGTCCTGTAAAATCCCCTTTTACAGGCCAGTAAATGTGCGGTTCTCCTGGTATATTATGCTGCATATGAGACTGATACTGATATTATTGTTCAAATTATCTAGGTACCATGGAAACAGACCCACTTGCCCCAACTTTTGGTGCAGCACCGAGAATGTTCAACATAACAGGTATGCAACGCAATGGATAACTAATATTTTTGTTATATATATGCTATATATATATATATATATATATATATATATATATATACACAAGTTAACCCGTGCATGATACTCATGCATTCTAGTCAAATCAAGCTACTTAAGGTCTTAAAAAGGTTCTTGTCATGCATTTGGGCCTAGCCCAGGCCTCCTCAGGGAAAGAGCGATACTGCCCGACGCAAGCGGCCTTTTTAATGTGTGTTCATGAGGTAAAATTACCTCACGAAAATGAGTTTGACCCCTCAACTCGTAAATTTAGCCTTTACTACCCCTCCCACGGGGGGGAAGGGGGGATGATGGAAGTTAACTGACTTGACTATTCTAATTTTTTTGTCAAATGTCAGTATACCAAATTTCAGGTCAATTGGATGAGCCCTTTCTGAGAAAATAGTTTTTTCCACACACACACACTAACGCACGCCTCTACACATGTGTGTTCATGAGGTAAAATTACCTCACGAAAATGAGTTTGAGCCCTACCAAATTTCAGCCCTCTTTGAATTTTTTTTCCCACACACACTAAGAATTTAGTAGGTCAGTGTATAACTCCGCCCAGTAGGTGGCGCTGCAACTTGGTTTTTTTTTTCCACAAACACACAGACAGACAGACGCCACTAAGCATTTATATATTTTATATATATATATATATATATATATATATATATATATATATATATAAATATATATATATATATATATATATATAGTAGAGATGCTCAGAGAACCTACTGAACACACCCAACCTTAGCAGATACTTTTGCGCGCCTTTGGAATTGAAAACGATGCAAAACATCATCGTTATGTCGTCGGATCTCAGATCTCGCAAGTTTTGGATTCTATAAGTACCGCCCTCCACGGCGATCCAGCGCCATTTCACAGAGGACACAGAAGGGGTAGCACAGTTCTTGGCAGTCTCTAGTGCAGTTGGGCAGCGTCATAGGTAGATAAGAAAGAGGAGGGGTAGCAGTGTTCTTCAAAGTCTCCACTGACATTCAGGAGAGCTCCATTGCTCCATTGTTAATTGTCATTGCAGAAATAGAAATAATAGGTCTGGAAGGCTTGGTCTTCTAAATCTGCAGTCACATTGTACTGTGTTATATAAGTAACACACAAAGAGGAGAGCTCTATTGCTCCATTGCTCCATTGCTAATTGCACCACTTTTCTTTACTGACATTGCTGTGTGGCAATGTTTCCTAGATGTGCTAGGAACTGCCGTGTTTAAATCATTGGGGGGAAAAAAAGCAAAAATATGTGATTTTTAGCAAAAAAATAGGTATTTTAGAAAAAAAATTGGGATCCAAAACCAAAACACGCAAGGGCGGTTTTGCCAAACCCAAAACCAAAACACGAAGTTAATCCAGATCCAAAACCAGAACCAGAACACAGGGATCAGTGAACAGCTCTAATATATAGTGACAAAGGGATTGGTTTGCCATGGGATCCCACGAGAGGAGTTAGGAATTTAGCTGGCAATCTGCAGAGCAAGGCTGCAAACAGAGTTTCACATTTGTACAGTAGTGCACCAGGTGGAGGACATATATGTGACAAAATAATAGTAAATAGTCTGATTTAACTTGAATATTTTTAAGTGGTTTAAAATGCATCTTTTCCACAGCTACCAGCAGGCTGAAAGGGTGTACTCAAACAGAACACCTGCAAAGAACTCCCTTTTAGGCAAGGTGGGAATGTCATGTGTCCATTGTGTTAGTGTTGTGGGAGGAGTGTAAACAACTATTTAAACCTGTCTATTTCTTTTATGCAATGTGACCGATGCCAGACAGTTGCCAGTGTCTAGGGAGCTGGTCTCTTTTACTTTAGCATTAGGGTCACAATAAAGTATATATATATATATATATATATATATATATATATATATATATATTGCAACAAAGGGAGATATGTAGCTGACAATCTGCCTAGTTTAAAGATGGAGGACATATGTGTGACAAAATGAAAGTCTAAAATTTGATTTAACTTATATGCTTTGGAAGTGTCTGTTCCCATGCAGCAAGCTAACAGGGTGTGCCTGCAGTAACAGCAATCAAATAGAAGCAGGTGGTGAAAGGGATTCAATGTTTCAATTTTCACAAAGCAAAGATGGAGAAAACTCTTCACTCACCTAAATAGAAACAAACGCACCCAGGTGTTCTGAAATGAGAAGAGCCAAGTTTTCCGGACCAGTACCAATGTCATCAGAGAGCCGACAGTTGCAACCAGTTGTCAAGGCAACCACTCTAGTGTAAAATAAACAAAGATTAAAACAAGATAAAAGGATTACTTTTAGAGAGTGACACGATATAGAAGAGGGAGTACTACAAAAGGATGTGGCGGTAACATACAGAAACACCTGAAAAAAAGAGGGGGACTATAGACTATATGCTCTAACCTATACACTGTGTAAAACAGGAAAATTAAAGGAATACATCAGAAATGGAAATAAATAATATTTCTTCTGTCCATTTTTATTTAGGCATCTTGCTGTTTTTAGGACATGCAAGTAACAGTGCATGTTTTTATATGGAACATATTTTCATTGAAAATTCTATATACAGCCATGTGAAAAAAAAAATTGCACTGTTTTTCAAATCTGTGTTTTTACATATCAGCCACATATGGTCCTCACAACATCCTAAAATTTGATAAACATAACTTCATGTGACAAACAACGCATACCGATATTTTGCCATTATTCAACAAAAAATAAGCCAACCTAAAGGTGGCATGTGAGATAAAAGTTAGCATACCCCATGATTCAGTAGCGTAATGTTAAACAACTTACTAGCAATCAGGGACAAGCGCAGGATTTTTAAACGGGGGTTTCCGAATGCAATACATATAATTTATTAAGATTCCTCTTTCTCTCTCTGTCTAAATATATATATATATATATATATATATATATATATATATAGTGGGGGTAAATGTATCAAGATTTGATTGGTTCAGTGTGCTAAAATCGCGACAAATCACGGGTGATAATCCGCGATTTTAGTCCAAAATTTCTCAAATGTATTAAGCTGTGATTTTTACCCTGATCTTCAAAATCGCTGGTCATCTCTGGTGCTTTGCTGCGATGTAAAACACTCCCGTGTTAAGCTAACTCTCCTGTGTTGTAGCAGCGAGATTACTAAACACATCACTGTTCTGCTGTACAGCCGGAAATCCGGCAACTGTCAAAACTGTAAACAATAGATAAAAGTTAAAAAAAAAAAAAAAAAAAACGTGGGGTCCCCCCTCTATTCACTATTAACCCTAGTGCTGCCAGACTACTGCTGGTTCCGTGAAAACCAGCGAAAAAATTTGCGTGGGGTCCCCCCGATCTTCACTGGATCAGCACTAAGCAATCCAGCCGGGGTTGGTGGCACTATAGCAGGGGGACACGCAGCAGGGGTCCCCCTGCCATAATGACAACAACCCCCAGGCTGTTCAGTGCTGGGCTGGATTCCCTAGGAGTGGGGTCTGCCTAAGAAAACAAGTGGGCTTCCCCTCTAGGGACACCCAGCCCAGTGCTGATAGCACTAGGGCTCTTCCTACACCCCTGGGCAGTGGGTGTAGGGTAATAAACGGTGATGAAAGTGTAAAAAAAAAAAAAATAACAGACATCATTTTGTTTTGTGGAACTACAAGTCCCAGCCAGCCAGGGTGCCATAAACAGTGTGAACATGCTGATACTTGTATAACTACAAGCACCAGCATACCCAAGGCAGCCAGGGCATGTTGCCACTTGGAAACCACAAGTGCCAACATGCCCTAACACCCAGGGCTGGCTGGGACCTGTAGTTCCACCAAAGAAAGATAAACCACCACACCCTCATTAAAACCACAACATTTAATAAAAATAATAAACTCACAATAAAGACAGTAAACACCCTCATTTATACCACATATTTTTATTTTAATAAATGCCCTTATACTCACCACTGATGTTTTCATCTGTTGTCAGCAGCTTTTAATCCGAAAATGGCTGTCAACCAAGTCCAAAATAAATTTGTATCCAATAGTCCGGCTTGAAAAAGTCCAAAATAAATTTGCAATTCCCAAAGTCCGGCTTGAAATGTCCAAAATTGATTTGTATCCAAAAGTCCCTGCTTGTGATGTCTTCTCTTCTTCTTGGGCAAAAAGCCCCCCTTGTTGATTGCAGTCTTCATTTCTTCTTGGCCAGGGGCACCCCCTTGCTGCTTCAAGTCTTGTTCTCTTCAGCCAGGAGGGTCCCAGCTTTGATACGCAATGAACTTAGTTCATTGTTGTGAGGAAACGGGGTGCTACTGGACTGAGAACTATGTAATCATCACCCGTTTCTCACGGTTTATTGTACTTTTTAATCCTTGGCCCAGTCTAAGTATATACACCAGACCATTGGTGTATTATGTGTATTATTATTTCATGTTATTAGATACATTTTGCCCATACTATTACCTGTGATATTGTATGTAGTATAAATATAAACAATATTGCCATACTGTGTGAAAATATCAGAACAACAGCAGTCATTTTGCTTGTGCTAGCTAATGTAATTACCATTTGTCTCAAATGTCTATTGTATGGGGTGCAGCTGAGATGAGGTTTGTAATCAGAACAATGTCTGAGTTAACTAGCTGGCAGCCCATGTTAATTAGCTAGGTCAACAGATAACCTGAGAGGTAATGAGGTTAGAACTTCTACTCATATGCAATGTGCCTCCACAGTAATATATTGGTTGAAATAGCATGGGAAAATGTATCAATATGTATCAATATAAATGTAATTGTATCAAAAGGTATCACAGACTTATATTGTGTAACCCTGCTGATATAATGTGTCAAAAGTCTTATTGTTCCATGTAAGCGTGCAGTGTCATTCCTTGATGTACTATTGTAACCCCATGTGTAGTGTATCCAGCCAAAACAGCTAATTGAGTCAAGCCATTCTATTGTCTAATCAAGGTAACAGTGACAGTATGTCTAGCAGCTAAATTGTTGACTGGGGGGCCCCTTCTGTAAAGGGGAGGTTTGAGACATTTTACCCTACTTCCTGGGTACACAGAAAATAATATAGGGCGAGGAGAATGCCAAGGGGGGGATTCGAGCGTGGAGTATCCTGGTGTACAAGACATCAGTGAAAAGGACTCTGGGCCAGGCATTGGTGTGCCGCTGAAGGAAACCCTACCTGGACAGGGGAGGTGTGAGCCAGTATCGCAGGCTGGGGGACACCCTGTTTTGCTAATCGGTAGTGGTAATATTGCGGGAGGATAAGACCCTGAAAGGGACAGAGATTATGACTTTGGAGTGCTGACTGCAGGAGGCTGCTGGAGGATACATGCTACCATTTACCCTGTAACTTGTGAACGTCTTGTGGTGTTGTGCTGTCGTAATAAAGTCTTATTTTGGATATATCCTGGTCTACCCGAGTGAGTTGAATCCCAGCTAAGGGTGGTATCCTCACAATTGTGCTAGGTCTATTTATAGTATTAGGGGTTTCCCACAACCTCAAATTGGTCTCAATAGGTTTTCTTTCTTTATATACAGTATTTATATTCCTTTTTTAATTTTGCCATTTACCTTGGTTCTACTTGTATCCTATCTCTTTTTATATGCTTTTTCTGTCTTTATATTTCACTATGCACCTTTTGCTCTCCTTTTGTTTATATATTTATTTACATACAGTTGTTCCTCTAAGTCCATATCACAAGTGAAATAATTAGTACCACCTGTGGATCTTTCAAAATGTGTCAGTAATGAATACACCTGTGCTCCAGCAAAGAGATATGGAAAACGTGCACTGTTAGGGGTCCCTGAGGACTGGAGTTGGGAAACACTGCTCTAAAATATGAGTTCCACTTTGTGTGCTGGTATTTGTTAATGTGACAGGTTTATGACTGCAGACGGATTGCTTTGCCATGTTTACTGATATCTGCTGTAATTTATGTTTGCTTCAATTAGAGATTTGTTCACTTCGGTTTAGCTGGAAGTGCTTGCATCCATGGTTGCCCAGTGATTGTGTGATGTGCACAAGCACAGCAGTTCATTTCCAGTATGGAGAAATTTACGGGTGGGTTAAGGGATAACGGAGATGAGAATTCCGACTTACTTTTGAATAACTGCACAAGAACGATGCCTGTAAGACCTACAATAATAAAATTACTACTTAGTATATAAGTGACAAGACGTTTTTCCGAACTGTAAATGATCGTGTAGTGTGAAATCTGAATAAGGGAAACACCTACACAGCAAAATGATGTAATTTAATAAGGACCTGCTGAAAATGTCGGTTTTAAAGCAGCAATACTCGGACCCCACGCCTGTATTGCATTAGACATGGCGTGGGATCCGGGTATTAACGCTTTAAAACCGGCATTTTCAGCAGGTCCTAATTTTATTTTTGTAGGACTTATAGGCATAGTTCTTGTGCAGTTATTCGAAAGTACATCGGAACTTAGGTAGTTGTTTAAATGACTACCACCGAAATTTACTACAGCCGTGCTGCTACAAGAATGTAGCAGGATGGCAGAAATGACTGCCTAATGGGCTGCAGAGAGGTTCCGATCAACTGAAACTCCCTCCCCTAAGTGCACGCCTTCCAGTAAAGTGAAGTACATTTTTTTTCTTTGATGCCTCCCCCATTCAACTCTACTTCAGTTCATTGTTGTTTGAAGGCATTTATTTATGCATAGCCTTCTTATTGTCCAGCCTGTCACAACCGGTAGGGTCGGAGGCGTGCCCGTACAGTCTGCATACGTTGGTACCACCTCCTAGAAGGCGCAGAGTCTAACGGAGAGGGAGGTTTTCGCCAGAGGCTCCCACAAGGGAGTTTGGACTTCGTAGCTCCCAGACTGCAGGTCATGGTTCTCCTAGAAGGTGAAAAGCAAAACTGTAATGAGAAGCAAGACAATAACTGAGGATACCATGGATGAGAAGAATCGGGATAACTGAGGGCATAGGAGACAATTTCCCTGGGAAACAGCGGAGCCAATATACTGGTAGCGCGAGTCAGTAGAGTAGTATTCTGGCTACACAGGAGGCAGGTAGCGATGGTCTGCAGAGTGATTACCCCAAGGATAGTGGAGTAGACACAGAAGCAGGGAACAGCCTCACAGGTGGATCTCCTAATTACCAGCAACTGGTAATCAGAAGATCCACCTGTGAGACTGTTCTCTGAGTCTGTCACTACCTGGGGAACAGATAAGAGGCCTGCTAAGAGACACTGTCATTGTTATCACACTATAAGAACTTGAGCGTAAGGGAGAGCTGCTTTTTCCTTTTTGTTAACCTTCTCCATAGGTGACATAGACTGCCTGATGGAAGACACATTCATAGAGGTCTTATGGACAAGTGCAGGACCTGACACACAGGCTGGAATGGGAACAGAAAAACCATGATCAGATTACTTGACTGTGGATGGAGAGTACTTCTGACAAACAGCATTAACAAAGTCCATGGTATTATGGATAATGGGGTCATCAGAATTTAGTAATGTGAAGGCCCAAGTGTGTGGCTCCCCCTCTAAAACACATGATAATTGAACCCACTTGGTTAAATTGGTCAACAAAATAATCCGGACATTCTTGAAACTGTTTCATGGAAAGTTGAAGTATCGTAATAAACTGGTTGATGGCTCCGTCAAAGAAGACTGGAGGAGGATCTGATGACTCAGAAGAGGCTTTTGGGCGCTCTGGCTCAATAGCAGACTCTGGGCATTCTGGCTTAATAGCAGACTCTAGGCGCTCTGACTCAATAGCAGACTCTGGAGAGTTCCCAACTTGTGCAACAGTCACTGGAGAGTCCCCGGCTGGGACAGCAGATCAGGAGTCCCTGACCGGGACCGCAGAGCAGGAGTGCCCAGCTGGGCAGCAAGTTGGGCACACCTGACAAGAAGCCTAGACTGGGCACAGCACTCAAACTGGACAGCAGGGTGAGAAGTCTCAGAGCAGACAACACTGAGAGAAGCCTCGGACACGGCAGCCCTGAGAGGAGCCTCGGACACGGCAGCCCTGAGAGGAGCCTCGGACACGGCAGCCCTGAGAGGAGCCTCGGACACGGCAGCCCTGAGAGGAGCCCCGGACACAGCAGCACTGAGAGGAGCCCTGGACAGGGCAGCACTGAGAGAACTGCCTTAAATGGAAACTCGGGCTGGACCGCACTGACCAGCAACTTGGGCTGGATCACACTGACCGGCAACTCGGGCTGGACCGTTAATAATGTCTCTGGAGTGGACTGGAGGGGCAGCGCCCCCTCTGGAGCCAACTGGAGGGGCAGTGCCCTCTCTGGGACGTACTGGAGGGACAGCGCCCTCTCTGGAACGGACTGGAAGAGCAGGGCCCTCTCTGGAACGGACTGGAGGGACAGGGCCTTCTCTGGAATGGATTGTAAGGGCAGCACCCCTTCTGGAACGGAATGTAAGGGCAGCGACACTTCTAGAATGGATTGTAAGGGCAGCGCCCCTTCTGGAACGGATTGTAAGGGCAGCACCCCTTCTGGAGCAAGCAAAGTCTCGGGAGTGGTGGTAGGTATTTCAGAACTAGAGACAGAGGCTGACACCTCGGAACTGGAGGCAGGAGCTGGCACCTTGGAACTGGAGGCAAGAGCTGGTACCTCAGAACTGGAGGCAGGAGCTGGCACCACAGGACAGGCGGCAACTGGAACTGGCACCACAGGACAAACGGAAACTGGAGCTGACACCACAGGACAGGTGGCCGAAACTGGTACCACAGGACTGGCGGACAGAACTGGCGGATTAGGCTCCATCCCAGGGAACAGATCAGGTAGTAATATAGCAACAGGAGGTTGTAATGTTCGCCACTGGCGCAGTAGAGGCATAGTTTGCCAATCCTTCTGTGCCATCGCTCCTCCTCGGTCAGATGGGGACGTGGGTAGCATGCCTGTTTAGAATCCCTGATGGTAGAGACCACCAGCACTACCATAGATGCTTTAATGTAAGAAAAAGTTCCGGGAGGATTTTCTGCGGTCTACATGCGTTCTTTAGAGGAGCTTGTTGCTCTAGAATCAGTATTTGTGTTGAAATTGCTCAACACAGAAGCAGGAAGGGTTTTAAGCAGTTCTTGGAGTAAGGTAGATACCTGTATGATTTGGTAATGGAGCTGAATAATGTCCATCTGCAGCATTTGTAGTTGTGGATTAACTGACATGGTCTCAACAGCCAAACACAGAGTTCAATACAAAAACACTAGGAATCCCAGAACGGAAGTTTCCCTTTGCAAGGCAGCACCGCTTTAAATTTAAGCACTGAAGACGCCGAACTCACGGGAGTTCAAGAAACCAGAGGTTAATACATTTACCCCATGGTTTAATTAGTTCAATGTGGATGAACTTGACTGGCCCGCACAGAGCCCTGACCTTAACCCCATCGAACACCTGTCGAAGTCAGCAAATTGGATAAAGTAATTTCAATTAATATCGAGCAAACTTGGTTGTCTTTGTCTGAAATTATGCTTAGAGCACGCTACGGCGTGGAAGGGCGTATCCAGCCGCAACACGTGGCAATAACTAGGTTTTACACTTTTACTCACATTTACACAAACACACACACTTGTAAATAGTACACATTAATTGTAGTTGCAACACATAGTTATTTATGTCGAAATATAGTAGTATTTATGTTTAAATAAGATAAGATATATGCATTTTAGTGAAACACAAGGTTCAGGTTGCAGGAACGATGTCATGTTTAGTATCATTTTAATCTCCTATTGATCAGCAGTTGTCCGTTTCATTCGCCGAAGAGATCGCACATTGCATACTCTAGTTAGTGATCTTAGGGAATAAATGTTTAAAGTGATACTGACTATAAAATGCTAATAGACTAGTTGAAACTGGAGTCTTGGCGGGAAAGTCGGAGCACATCCCCTGGAGAGATGACCCCCGCCTTTGGATATTTTGGTTTGAACTGGCCTATGACCTGCAGTACCCTGGACCTTCCTGAAGCCTGGACCAAAAGAAGCAAGCCACATCATCTGCATTGTTTTACCGTATTTCTGACTGCATATAAGCAGGAGCTTTGGGCTTAGTGACCAGTCTTCTTTGACCACAGCCTTCAGACCTGAATGACTGTTCACTGGATCCAGAGCGCCTGCGATAAGTAACGTAATAAATTACTAATAAGTAATAAGTAATAAATTACTTTGTGCTTTGAAAACACAAATCGAGATTCGACAATCATTATTGGATAGCGACAAAACGTACTTAACACACCTTTGTGATGAACTGAAAGGAAGATTGCGAGCCAGGCCATCTTGTCCAACATCAGTGCCTGACTTCATAATTGCTCTACAGAATAAATGGGCAAAAGTTCCCACAGAAACACTGCAACATCTTGTGGAAAGCCTTCCAAGAAAAGCAGAAGCTATTATCACTGCAAAAGGGGGACCAACTCCATATTAAAGTATATGTATTTGAATACAATGTCATTATAGTCCCTGTTGGTGTAATGGTCAAGCGTCCGAATACTTTTGTCCATATAGTGTATATATTAGAGATTTGGCCACTTCAGATTAGTTATGAGTGTCTTCTGATCATACTGTTGAGATCAGCTATCTGAAAGTTCTGGCTTCCATGGTTGAAATTGAACGCAGTGTGTTTTTTTAAATTGTACGAATACTGCACGCAGGTACACGCATATTCAAGTTCAAGAAGATCTCAAGAAGCGTTTCTAGTTGGATAGGGGTCTAAGTACGTTCTGCCTATATGCCACTTGCTGTATGCAGACAGACACAGCACACTGCAGTATATGCACAATGCATATGTATTTTTAAATTCCCATAAGTACACACAGATAAAAAAACAAATTATTAAATACATTGTAACCTGTTAATAATATGATCATTAATAAAAATACATTGAAAAAATATTTTCTTTAACTTTTTTTTAACATGAAATACATATATCAGGATATTATTAATGGCTACTGTACATAAAATGCATTCTTACAGTTGGACTTGATTGCAAACACATGTTCTGGAATCCATACTTGACCATCATGACTATAAATCAGCACTTGCACCTGTCCTTTATCTGGTGCAAGTGATATGGCTGATAATCACGTTTCCGAGATATTTTATAAAGGTGTGTGCACTCAACCTTGGTACGCCCTTGAAATTGTAGGCTGTCAAAAGTGTCCTTTGCATTCAAAAATGAATTGCATGCACTTTCATTCACCAACATACAGTCCATTTCTGAAAATGCGCAGAGCAATTTTATGCATTAAAAGGCACGTATTGGATTTTATGTTCCTTAATGAATCAAGCCGTGTTGTGTGTTCAGTGGACTTTGCTCCAGAAGTCTTATGTTTCATTAAGATGCAATTTTGTAAACCCAAGCCTTACTGCAATTCTTTTTGCCAATTTCTCCTGACAATCCTTCTATAGAAGTCATAATTGTTCAGTATTTTATTAATGGTACAATCATGTACTTTAACATTTTGCATGTTGATAAAGGCCTGTAGATGCTTGGATGTAGTTTTTGATTTCTTTGCGATTTCTCAGAGCATCATTGGAATGATCTTTGCTGGGATGCCCATCCTTGAAAATGGTCTGATAGGTACTGGGTGAATACGTGTGGCTATAAATACCTGGCAATTCATTCCTGACTGTGTGATTCCCATGTGCTTCACATTTACAATACCTATGACCACCATTTATTCACTGATTGTGAACCAGACCTAGGCTATACCTCTGACCACTGTTTATTAGCTGCTTGTGAACCGACCTTGGCTATACCTCTGATCAACATTTGTTCACTAGCTGTGTACCAGACCCTGGCTTTGAACTTAAACACTGCAGTGCTTATCCGCTAGCTGTATACCAAACGCTGGTTTGATGCTAATCACCTCCTAGTTGTTACCTGTGCACTTGACTTTAGTCTGCAATCCTGATTCCAGCTTATATGCCTATATGCAGATTATCTACATTGTAATTTCTATACAGCAATTACTACAATAATACATGTGTCTCAGCTGTCTTATTCCGAGCACTGACTTCACAGGAGGTTACAAACTCTTGAGCATCGGCACGCATGGTAGGCCTTCAAAAGAAACACAAGGGTCTTCCTTACTCCAACATGTCCTGCAAACTTAGTATTATGTACCCAGTGAAGTTCCTTGATACGTAAAGAAGGGTTAAGGTAGGAGCAGCCAACTGGAGGAGTTCTGGAAGAGGTTCTGGTCAAAGCGACAATGCAAGAAGGCTCAAACATGGGTGGAGACACAGGAGGAGGAGATAAGTCAGTGTCATCAAAAGAACAAGATGGAGCATATGCCCGGAGATTCTTGGCAGCAGATAGGTAGGTGAGCTTGAGATCAAACCGGGAGAAAAAGGATGATCACCTGGCCTTACGAGGATTGAGACAACGGTCGTCTTTGAGATGAATAAGGTTTTTGGGATCCGTAAGGATGGTAACAAGATGGAGCGCATTCAAGAGCCCCTTCAGAAGATGACGCCATCCATCCAAGGCCAGTTTGATCGCCAGTAACTCTTTATCTCCGTCAGCAGGAGCAAACTTTTTAGAGAAGAATCCGCAGGGACAGATATCCCCAGAGACCGATTCTTCAGAGAGAATAACACCAATACCAACAGAGGAGGCATCCACTTCCACGAAAAAGGTTTTTCCTGTTCAGGCTGAATAACAACCGGCCTGCGCATGCGTCCGTCGGAACCAAGAAAAAGCAATACATCCCATTTCTGGGAAACAGGACATGCTGGAGCTGACAGGAGAGAAGGCGTCTGTCCCCGACACTGAGTGAATGTGTGGGGGCTGCGTCTGACAATGGACAACAGAGTGGTCAGATAATTAATGCATAATATGCAATTGTAGATATCGGCTGAGCAGCTTTTCCATCATGCCTAATAAAGATCTGATCGGTCCTGATTGTTTCAATTTTGAGGAACTTTAGTGGAAAAGAACAAAGTTGCCAGAACTAAGAGGGATAACTTCACTGTCACTATGGCATCCGGCTATCAACGTAAATCTGATTGTACGCTCCTCCGAGCAGGGCCTCCTCTCCTTCTGTTCTCCACCACCTTAACTCTGCTCTCCAGCTTCTTGTCTCCTTCGTGAGGTCCTCCGGCCCCTGTCTCTACCCCGCTGGGGGCTCTCACCTCTAATCTAGCTGTTCATTGAGCTTCTGAGTTACTGTGATTTCTGTTAACTGTACTGTGCTGTCTCACCCTGTATCGTGTTTCTGTCTGTCCCTGTACGGCGCTACGGATACCTAGTGGCGCCCTATAAATAAAAATTAATAATAATAATAATAATAATAATGGTACCAGGCACCTTCATGCACAGTTCTCAGGTGTGGCACAGTTAAAATAATTGTCACTAATGCAGTGTTCAACATTATAAATGATTAGAACTGGACTAATAATGATATATCTATTTTTCTATCCTGTGTGGGAAGACATTTTTGTTATCTAATTTCTGGTTGCTTATTTTAGTTTCAAAATTATGCTTTTATTAAGCTCATACAGTATACTCTATTCCTAAATAAATATATTTAAACCTTA
The DNA here is from genome assembly GCF_038048845.1 of Mixophyes fleayi. Classification (NCBI taxonomy): domain Eukaryota; kingdom Metazoa; phylum Chordata; class Amphibia; order Anura; family Limnodynastidae; genus Mixophyes; species Mixophyes fleayi. The sequence goes on from NC_134402.1 coordinate 317,424,100, forward strand.
ATTTCTAATCATTCTCTTATTTCCTCTGATCCTTTTGTAGCTGTTTGTGAAAAGGTGAAAGTCATGTACCACATTTTGAAATCTTTTAACCATTGGAAATGGGGAACAACAAATAACTTCCTCTATGAATGGAAAAGTGAGTGTGTTTTTTAATATACATATATTTGACCCAAATATATTATATATGTATATTAATATTCTTATATTTTTTCAGCTAATGTCCCAGATGACCTCTACAGTCAGGAGTGCATATGCTTAGTTGATGCTGGACTGGAAATAAACTCTGCCTACCCATTAATGTTGCCTCCAAATCGCAAAGTAGATCTCATTTTGTCTTTTGACTTCAGTGAAGGAGATCCGTTTCTGGTAAATGTTTTATAATTTTATGTCAAAACAACTCATAACTCAGAAAGATAGGAACATGTCTCATAAAAATAATAAACATATAGGTTGTGGTCATGGATACTATTTCTACCTGACCTGTAGAGATGAATAAACCAGTTCAATAAGACTCCGTTTGTGCAAATCATTTTTTATTTTACCAAAGTCACTAAGTAATTGACCAAAACTGCATGGAATATTAAGATGCATATTTTAAAAGTTAGATTTCATTGCGGTTCACAATATTTTGCTTGTTTGAATGTACAAATGCAACTTTTTTAAGTCACTGCACAAATCATGTGGCGAAAGACATTAGATAAACAAGTAAGACTAATTAGCAGAGTACATAGGGGAAAGGTTAATATGTGCAATACATGGATTACAAACAAAAATAACTACTATCCAGTACATTCATAACCATACATCTGTTTTATATAATGTGATAAAATCCTATAAAATGATAATTTGTAAATTCATACAGACACTGAAAACCACAGCTGAATACTGCAAGAAAAATGGAATTCCCTTCCCCAAAATAAACATAGACGATAAAGAAATGGAGATTCCATCAAAAAGTGTATATGTTTTTGAAGGAGATGACAAAGGGGCACCAGATGTGATGCACTTCCCACTCTTCAACAACCAGAACTGTGAAGGTTGGTTTACAGATTGGACATTCTGGGTAATAGAGCCCGATCTATTTACTAATCCAGAGTGGGTACATGATTGGTAATGGAGCAGGGCTGCATTTATAATTTAGACTGTACGCTTCAATGGGTAGGGACTGATACAAGTTATTAAATATTTTCTGTAAAGTGCAGCATATTTAGATGCTATGTAAACGATAATAAAATAACTTTACATACATCACTAAATGCTGCCCTAATCAAACATCAATTAGGATACCCTATTGAGTCATATTAGATTATTTGTTTTCTTTATTCTGTTCTGAGCTCCATAAAATAACACCTGATCAGTGTAATATAGAACAGGGTGGAGCCTTATCTCATGTTTTCTAGAGCATGCTTATGATTTGTGGAGGGATTCCCTTTAATGTAATTAAGGGACTGTGTAACCACAACATAACAGTCTGCTGACACTCCATAGATCTAACTATTGATCTAAGTCTATGACAGAGCTGTCCAATGAGTTTGCCAAGAGGCAGTGCATAAAAGCAAAAGTGATCAGGGATTCTGAAAAGGGAGAAGAAATATATAACATAGTGATATATATTATATACAATATTACAGGAAGTCAGAGAGACACATTAAAATGCATTCAATTACAAAATTACAATAATGATTATGACAATAATACAGTCAAATCTGGTAAATGTTGTTCACTATCTAATATCATAGTAACTATGCAAGGGTAATATTGTTACACTTTTTCATTAAAAAAAAATACTTAAACTTTATTTATTACTTTTACTTTATTTTAATGGGTGCAAGCAGTGATGGATCTATTTTTGCTGCACTGTGTGTGGTGGCTTCAGCTCCCCTCTCCTCAAGGGTGCAAGATTCTACATCTTTAGGTGCCAGAGGCTGGGACCTGGATATTCCTTGCTGAATGCGGGTTAGAATGCACTTCATATTGCGCCTACATCCAAACACAAGATTGCTTTGTGGGACAAGATATTTAAATAAGGTTCAAGTGAAGTAGAGATCATTTATGGGGACACACCCGGGTTAGTAGATGGCCACAGAGTCCTTCTCCACTTGATATTTATAGGTGATAGAGATAAGGCTTTGGCCTGTACTTTCAATGGGATTTCTCTTGCACCCTCCAGCACACTTTAGTGTTTGTGTGGTCTGACGTATTCTGTAAAATATATTTTTATATATATATATATATATATATATATATATACAAAAGTGGTATGAGTAATATTGAATGGTTTGTATTGAGTTGTGGTCTTGTGGGGTTTTTTTTTATCTGGGTAAATGTTGGCAAGTATGGCTATGATATCCTTATACGACATGGTCAAGTTGTTTAACATACTTTATTTTAATTACAGGTAAAGTAGATGAAATGAGGAAAAAGTTTACTACCCTCAAGCTTTCATATGGTGAATCTGAGCTGAAAGAGCTTTTGCGAGTGTCAAAGTTAAATGTGGAGCTGAGCAAAAAACAGATATTAGAGAAACTTCAGCAGCGTAACTGATTGTAACTAAGTCAACCTTCTGAAGACCTTATTTTATATGTATCTGCTCCTTCCTTCTATTTCACCATGCAGAATAAACATGTTTATTTGGAAGCAAATTTAATTGTGGTACTTATTCCTTTATGTCCAAGTTGATCATCTATATTTGGAGGGTTTCAAAAGCAAAATAATTGCTATTGACAGTCTAAGAAACAGTCTGGCCAAGAAACAGACGGGAAGAATTAACTAACAAGTTGGATATAATAACTTTATTTTATACAGAGGTGTCTGCATTGATATGGCACTTATCAAGATAAGAAGTATAAGACCAGAATTCAGAAGATTTCTTTTTTCAGCAAATCTTGCAGCATGGGGTCAGAATACTCACACAATCTACAGCTTCATCACATAGTTTCTATAGACAATTCCCTTTACATACAGCTCATCTCTTGTTACACAGAAAGGGTGGAGTACTTACAAGTAAAGCAGAAATTGTCACCAACAAGTTTTTTAAACACACAGCAAATTTTATATCTGTAGAGGCTTGATCTGCAGATTATCACACCTCTTTACACATTGTCTGAAACACTTTCATTGTAAAATGGGTGCCTTTGTCATTTGAGATTACCTGGAAAAAAGCGTACCTACATACCAATTCATGTACTATTTTCTTGCTGCAATTTCTACTGTGTTTACTGGACAGGCCTCCACTCATCCCAAAACAAATCTACATATATTAGCACATACTCTAATTGTCTCACCTTTGAAAGTTGGATAAAGTCAACTTGTACTACCTGGAAAGGTCCTTCTCTAGGTGGGAGTTAAGAAGGTTTTGTGTATACTGCCCTCCCTGAATTATTTTCTAAACATATAAGACAGCTCTTCAATGTTTAGTTGTGGCAGTAGAGAACCGAAGGGCATGCCAAGTTGCTCGTGCAAACATTGCAGACTTGGAGGCATGAAGGAGCCCACTAGAGCACTCAGCTAATGCTGGCAATAGTTTTTTTTTTTAATCACTGGATTTCCTTCTGCATTGCGCCACAAACCACTGGCATCAACTGAACATCCTCCTTGCTTCCAATTGGAGATTTCCTGTGGTGTGAACACTGCATAGAAATTAACATTTGTTCATCGGGTATTAAAACAACATTACACTGCACATGATAAGGTAAATTTTGCTCTACTGCTTACTTGGTTATGCGGTCAGCTTTGTTATTTCCCTTTGAAATATTATCAATGAGTGATGTGTGTGCATGATACTTGATAATACCTTCCTATTTTGGTAATTAGAGCAATCAGGATTTCTTGAACTGCCTTAGAGGTAAGTAAATTTCTGAGCCTCTACAGAGCTCCAAATACTCATGTACTACACCAAATGCACATCAAGAATCAGTATATATATTTATAGTTCATCCTTTAGCTATAGGAAATACGCCTTTCAAAGCTATGAGTTCTGTTAATTGTGCATACAGTGGTGGAGGAAGGGATGGAACTTAGAGCACTTCATTTGTAGTAGTGACTGCATACCCTGATCGGAATTTACTCCAGTGAACGCAATTACATCCAATTAATTTCCAAAACGCAAATGACACTTCCAATTGCCTACATCTTAAAGGGCAGAATGGAGGCGGACAAATGTAGGAAATGTACAGTAAGGGCGTGCCAATGTCCAGCGTAAGCACATTCGTCTGATTCAAGCTCTGAGCCTCTCTTAGGTACGTGTTTTTAGCCATATCACTTGCATTGGCTACACAGTAGGTGTAAGTGACTACTGATAGCATTAACTGACACAAATGCATGACAGAACATGTGTTTGCTAGTAGGAGAAATGGTGTCAGAGCTGGGTCGTAAGAAAGCCCCAGGTTATAAATAGACCTTGCAGCTGTATTTCTTATATTTTGCAGCAGTTGCTTTTGCTGTTAAGAGCTAGTTTGCGTCATCCGTAATGGTTTTTATTATGTTTTTCAATTATGTTTTGGTGGATTGTATGGGTTTTCTTTTAACAAGCTTAAAGAACAAAATATTTTTTTCATTTTTAAGGCTTTTCTTTTAGGTTAAAGATGCCAGATTGAGGGATATAAATATATTGACATGGTTTTTTTCTCAGGTTAAATATTCCAGATATATGGACATGGGCAGGGATTACAGATGAAGACCCTGGATGTTGGTGAGTATTACCTTGTTTTTTTTGTTTTTTATGCTAATAGAATTATTTTGACAATGAGGTGTATGGTTTATTTACATTTTGTCTTTGTGCAGTCAGGTCCCAGCAGGCCCTGGGTGCTCTTGCAGCCATAGGTATGCTGGTGCTTGTAGTGCTACAAGCACCAGCATGCCCAAACTGTTATTGGCAGCCTGGGTTTGCTGGCACCTGTAATGTACAAAGGCAAAATGGTGTCTTTACTTCCAAATATATTTTTATTACCTCACACCCACCGAACAGGGGTCTGGGAAGAGCACTAGTGCTTTCAGCACAAGGCTGGGTACCCGCTTATAATTCACAGAACTCCTCTCCCTAGGGAATCCTAGTGCTGGTTCTAGTAAAATTTGGGGAATTTTCAACATTGTGACTCTCGATTTTACTACTGTCAACAGTACACAATGTTACCATTTTATACATGTCAACAGAATGAATTTGTCAGCATTTACAATTTGGTGACAACAGCATAACTGTTGCCAGATTCACCGTCGCCAGAATGTCAATATCCCATTTAACCCCTAAAATTTCACACACCATTTTTAATACAAATCCATTGAAGTGGGTGCCTTGATCAGAGGAGATATTCTGTGGTATCCCATACCTGTATACAAGTTCCTGTATCTTTGGTTTTATGCTAGTAGTCTATGAGGACGTGGGACAGACCTTTCCCTTTCCTGAAAATAAGTCTCACATACCATTACATAATGTAACATTCTCACCTTAGACAGTTGGATGAAGTCAATCTGTTTTACCTGGAAGGTTCCTTCAGTAGGTGGGAGATCAGAAGGTTCTGTGGGCACTCGCCTGCCTGTATTGCTCCTCAAACAGATAAGGCAACTATCACAATGTTTATCAACACAGATGGAGAATCCAGGGGCATATCAGTAGGTCTTATCAGACTAACCATACCCATCCTACCTACATGGGTTAATCAGTGTGACATTTCAGCCAGTGGAGGTAGGAGGGACTTAGAAGCTACTGGCTTTCCTTCTTTACTGCGCTACAATCCTTGGTCATCAGTGATATATTCCCCATCCTTCCATCTGGAGACATACTGTTGAGAACAGGATAATCTTTCGCTTTGCTATGTGTACATAATCAAGTGGTGGGTTGTCTACTCTATTCCCCCTCTGATACTGTTCAGTATCATTAATGGGCATTAGTTTGTCATGGTACAGTACAGCACATCTCTGTTAAATTAATCAAACACTGTTAAACTTACACAGAAGTTTGCACCTCTGTCCTCCCACTGATCACCTTTCTCTCCTTCTGAAGCATCAGATGGGTGCGTTGACAAGCATGCTAGGTAACAATAGGAGGCCGAGTTAACTATCTCACAGTGAGTATAGCAGGGGAGTGGTCAGTAAGCACAAATGTACATGAACTTCTTTGATATGATATAAATAAACACATGAACACCAGTTTAAAGTTGGCAAAAAGTCATGGTTTTACTTAGATATAAAGTTCCATATATACTTAACTGTATACATAGAAAGCTGGCAAAAGCAGGATAGTCAGCAAAACTACTTGCAAAATCAAACAGAGTATGGCCATCCGGCACTAACCATGTCACGGGCACTAGGAGTTCTGCCCAGGATTCACCAGTTGATAATGCTTACCAGAGGGGCGGGGTTTACACAGCGGCCCTCTGGGCAGTAGGGTGAATAGTAGGAACGTATATAACAGCAGATGGAGAGAGAATGCCAATGGAATAGATGAGAGTCAGTGACTTGCAGCTATACTGGTAGGAGAGTCAGCGACTTGCAGCTGCACTGGTAGGAGAGTAGAGTGGACGTGAACAGGTGAAGGGAGGTAACGAGAGAGTCAGTGGTCTGCGGACAGCAAGTTGTACCACTGCTGTAAAGGGAAGACTTGTCCAGGTAGGTAGCGTGAGAGTCAGTGGTCTGCGTACAGCAAGTTGTACCACTGCTGTGAAGGGAAGACTTGTGCAGGTAGGTAGCAGGAGAGTCAGTGGTCTGCGTATAGCAAGTTGTACCACTGCTGTGAAGGGAAGACTTGTCCAGGTGTAGGTAGGTAGCGGGAGAGTCAGTGGTCTGCGTACAGCAAGTTGTACCACTGCTAGGATGAGGTGAGGACTTGTCTAGGTGCGGATAAGTGGAGGAGTGATAAGAGTCTATAACTGTATAAATACAATTGGAGAGTAGAGGAGCTAGTCCCAAACAGATATGCAGCGTCACAGCTAATAGTCTATAGCGGGTATGTATACCGCTGCTGAGTAGAAAGGCTTGTCCAGAGCGGATATGCAGGATAACAACTGAAAGTCAATAACAAGTATGCATATCGCTGCTGAGTAGAGAAGCTTGTTCAAACAGATATGCAGCGTAACGGCTAATAGTCTATAGCGGGTATGGATACCGCGGCTGAGTAGAGAAGCTTGTCCAACGAGGATATGCAGGCACAGCAGGAGAGCTGAGAGACTGTATCGGGTATGGGAACCGCAGGTGAGCAGAGCAGGTAATCCAGCAGACAGCTGAAGACACGAGCAGGACACAGGAGTCAGTAGCGGGTATGGGAACCGCCGATGAGCAGAGCAGGTAATCCAGCAGGAAACTGAAGATACGAGCAGGACACAAGAGACACCTTCAAAGACTCACAGGGAATGAGACTCAAGATCAGGCAACGATACAATGGCCACAGGTGCCTTAAAGAGGGAGAGGTGATTGATCCACCAATTAGGTTAAAAGCAAGGTCATAAGAGTTCATGGATGCTGCGCATGCGCAGTCCATCAAGATGGCGGACGGCGCCGGCAGGAAGGATAGAGAACCACGCACCAGCGCAGAGGCACTCACGGTCCGGTGAGTGACAAACCACTGGTCCCAGAATATAATCCTTTACTATTGGACGGTGCTAAATTCTGGTATCAGAGCGACTACACCCCGTCTTGACTCGACAATGACATGCTCTCACAAAGCAGGTCTAGGTGTCCTCCACACAAAAGGACTAAGAGTCAGGATGCTTCGAAGGGGGCAGAGACCCCATGGCCAATCAGAGGTAGCAGCATATGCTTACAAGTTACTGACTACAATGCTCTCCTGCTTACTGTGCCTCCTCTCTGTAGGAAAGAAAACATTAGTGCAGACATTAAGGTAAGACATTCATGACAACAGCAGAGTGGGAGGGAAGTTTTCATTGCAGGAAAACAAGAGACCCAGCATCCACTGGGGGGAGAATATATATGGAAACTTGGGTCCCTCCCTGTGAATCTAATTGGCTGGATATGGAGGTGACTTACCCCAAAGGGGTAAGTGTATGACAGAACACACACACATGATTTTTAAGTATGTTTGGCTTATGGCCTCTCTTGTCATAAACTGCATAGTGTTGATGTCCCTCTTTTCATTCACCCAACCTCCTTCTAATGTTCATCTTATTACTGTATTCATATTATAAATAAACACACGGCCACCAGTTTAAATTTGGCAAATGGTCACAGTTTTATTTAGATATAAAATGTATATTTAGAAAAGTGGCGGCAAGAGCTGGGTAGTCAGCAAAACTATTTGCAAAACCAAACAGTGTATGGCCTCCGGCACTAACTACTGGTCACAGGATATAATCCTTTACAATTGGCCGGCGCTAAATTAAGGCAAACAGAGTGACTAGACCCCTTCGGACTAGACAATGACTTGCCCATGTCTACATCCTTACCCCCAAGGTGTAGTACTTATATGTCGGGGGGACCATAAGGGCCGACCATCCCAATCTCCTCCTCCCCACCCACATGATGGCTAATGTGTAAGAGAAAGAAGACCACTTCAGGGCTAGCCGGTGTCTGAATCCCCAGTACACGTATGAATATCCCATTACACAGTGGGCCTCACACCATTAAAGCAAATGGACTGCACACCGGTATGGCATAGGAGACTCCTATGCCATAGCAGAGGGGAACTTGGGGGGTGTGAAACGGTAACCCACATGAATGTAAAAACCCATAAAACCCCGGAGGCTCATAGCTAATCAGGCCTTGATCCGGAGAAAATATGGGAACAAGTCCATTGCCCTAAAAATTGAATGCCCGTGATGGAAGCGCCACTTTCAGCCACAGCTGTGGATGCCCCAATCTAAAAGGAATAGATGCAATACAGTGTTGGTTCTAGACTCACATATGTCAGAGAGTGCTTAAGCAACGCGTTAAACTAAAATTTTGTCAGGGGGGTCCATCTGCTTGTATTAACCAAATGTCACCCCCTTGGGGGCGCACCCCCATTGATGGTAAATATAGAGCGACTGAGCATATAGCCAGATCATCTTTGGTGGGTAAGGCTAACCACTGCCCTCTACCGGATTGATTTGTTTTTGACTGAAGCAATTTACCAGATACTTATGTGGGAGTAAATACTGTGTACCTAGCTAGCAAAGCCACGCCACAGGATTCTTTGGACTGTGCAACTAGTTTGCTCACCCTGAAGCATCATGAAATGCTAGAGAAAATTAAGTGCTAAATAGAAGTGTTTCATTGGCGTCTGTCATTACTGATGGTAGTGCCCTAATCAATCGGGTTAATATACTTGTGTCTGTAGGTCTCTTCTTATCTATTCATTATTATTAAGGACTTGGTGGGATCCAATCCACACTGTAACCGTGTTATGAATGAGATGCCTGCCAATGTGGAAGGCATAGCAGTTTTTTCACCCCCATTTGGTATTGATCCCACATGAAAACGAGTATGTTGTCCCGCTGACCTGGGGCCTCGTGATCCCCTCGAACCCGGAAGATTACCCATTGATGCCAGGCTGCCTGGTACGCCTCCTTTGTTGATAAGACCAACGACGCCTCCATGAGTTCCACTATGGCGGCTCGACCATCTGCCAAACATAACAGAGACAGGAGATGGCGATTAGTGCTGCTGACGGGGACAGTTCCCTAAAGCAGTGCCAATTAAAGCGTGAAATCGCGTCTGCTAACCCATTGTCCGTGCCGGGAACGTGTCATGCATGAAAGGTGATGTCATGCTCCAAACAGCGTAGTACTAAACTCTGCAGGATGCAAACTGCAGGCAGTGACGTAGTGCTTTAGCAGTTGATCGTGTTAAGGCAATTCTTGTCCTTGAAACCAACTACCTTCAGATATCGTATGTGTCCTTTACTGATTGATCAGGAGTCCAGAAATCATGACATACACAATTGAGGTCAAGATAAACTGAGCTATTGCTCCTTTGGTACGGGAGCCTTTTATAGGCAGACCACAAAGCAAGAAATATTCTGTTGATTATTGCAAAAAGCACATATCATATAACATGTCCATATATTAAGTTGTTTATCACTTCTGTGAGGAAATATCTGCCAGTTGTGGTTAGAGCAGTTATGGGTGTAACATCTTGTGATATGTCTGATCTAGCATCTTGACTGCAGAGGTAGATGTTAACACCTTCCAGGCTTATCACCTTCTTGTCACAAAAATTGAGTTGCTTATAACTGTATTTTTCCAATTAATATATCTGTGCATACTTATAAGAAATCATATATCTGAATACATATATTTCAACACACATTATTTTATAAGGAATCATATCACACATTATTCCCTTACAATCACCTGCACGACCCCTAGTTTATTGCACCAAAACAACACGTTCCTGCTACAGAGGTGCTGGGACCACAGGTCAATGGGGTATAGTTCTAAGGCTAGTAGGTTATGCACCAAACCGTTGTGCCGTTACGTGGCCAGCCAAGGTGCCGCGCACCATTCCTCTTGGAAGAAGACCATGAAAAAGTTAGCATTGGAGGCTTCTGTGTGGAAATCCAAGGTCAGCTTAGATACTTGTCGGCTAGGCCATATGTGGACTCTGTTGAAATGCCGCAAGAATCTCAACCAAATCCCAGTCTCCTTTGATTTAAATGTTTAAACGCAATCGTGTGGCTAATTGGACTTTCCTGCAAAATATCCTACACATAATGATAACCCAACACGCAAAGTTAAAGGAACCTAACAGTGACATTGATCCGATGCAGTGTGCTGGTAGTTGAGTATAGTGCACCTAATATTATAGACTCCATTATTCTAATTTTGTCAATGGGCAAATGACAGCGTCCCATTGTGGTGTCAATTCAATGCCCAGGAAAGATAAGCAGAGCAACGGCCCCTCTGTCTTATCGTGGACAATGTGAACACCTGTAACGGAGAACAAAGCTTGCACGGCAAAGAGTGTGTCCACGCACACTGATGAAGAAGCTGGGCTTAGGAACAAAAAATCATCTAGATAGTGTGTGATCCCAGGGTGTCCCATTCCTGCTTGTACACACCAATACAAGAAGGAGCTGAAGGTCTAGAAGGTCTAGAAGTACGCACACGAGACCATACATCCCATGGGAAGGCACCTATCAATATAGACCCCATCTGTCAATCGAACATCCATATACTTATAGGAGTCCGGGTGTAGCAAGTGAAGACGAAAAGCAGACTATATGTCCAGCTTCACCAAGAGGGCTCCCTTCCCATATGTTCTATCTATGGACAAGGCATCCTCAAAGGACTGATACACTACTGAGCTATGGATCGTCTCAATAGAGTTGTTTACTGAACCCCTGGGTGGGTGGGAAAAGTGCTGTATATAGCAGAATTTACCCTCTGCTATTTAGGCCACTACTCCTACAGGGTAGATCACCAAATCCGGAAGGTGGGGAAAGGGAAAGGGCCAGCCATACGTTGCAGCCTGGCTTTTTTGTGTACTTTGTCTGCCGGAAATTCCGGAAGTAGGTAGATGAACTGAAGGTTTCTCATGGCGGATGTGTTCACCTCCACACTGCTGTGGAGACGGATGCCACAGCGAAAATTCTCTTCCAAGAAGTGGTGCTGAGAGGCATCGGGGAAAAAGGTGGAGCCATGTACCCAGCACCTGCAAGTTTTTCAGGGAAGGGGCCTTAATCAGTGCCTCCTCAGTTTCCACGGCCTCTACCAGAGCCCGCGGTGCTCCTGGGGCTTTCCCTAGCTGGATGTGAGCAGCGTCAATTGGAACAGCATACCAGTATTTGATGGACTTCCCTCTTCCACAGGTAGTGTTGATAAACGTGAAACATCGATTCCTGGAGATTTGGGGAGTGCTGCTCCTCCCCAACGTTGGAAACCTAACTCCCCCAGCTGAATGTGTTTGGACAGCACTCAGGCACATCTGCGCCATTCATATTTCTATGTCCTTAAAGCCAAAAGGGATGATCATCTGCCCACTAACTTTGCGCCTGAAGCGCTCGTTATAGGTGTGGCATATTCCCACTCCATTGCTAATAAACATTTCATTAATCAGGGGGAGATATCGCCATACATCTATGTTAGCTAGGGGTCTAGTCTCCCAAAAGTATGCTGCAAAGAAGCAGTAATCTATCAACCAATTAGGGAAATTGCGATATGCCTCCTTACCTATCCCCCCTTTCACGCAGTCTGTTAAGAGATCTTTTTGAACATGTCTGTAAGGGAAAACCTGTCCATGTAAATACCTTTCTTTATTTTACACCTTGTGATATCCTGGATGCCAGGCAGAAGCGCAGTATTTTCGGAGAGAACCATCTCACCTTCCTCCGCTGAGGGGCGCGTCAGCGCCACATCAGATGCTTTCGCCACCTTGCTACCCTTGAAATGCGCATGCAATATTTTCATAAGCTTTCAAGGTCCCTGCTCTGCACACATCCTCCCGTGGTTGCCAAGAAGAAACATTAGTGGCAGTTCCAATAAAAGAAAAACACTGCGGAAATGGGGAACCCTGGGAGGAGGAGTGTGGATATGCATGGACAAATTCATCAAGGCACGGATCTCAAGATCTGTACCCTGTTGAATTTGGGTGCAGGGCTGATGTTCTTTACTACACAGGAGATATATGTGCTTGTCAGCTCTGCAGAGTCGGCGGATCAGGTGGCATTGGGGGGGACCCCATGCTTTTTTTCACTCCATGATTTCGTTGCAACCAGCACTAGGCTGGCAGCACTAGGGTTAATAGCATTAGGAGAGGAAAACCCCACACATTTTTATTTTCATTTATTTTAAAATTTCTTATGTTTACCACTGTAAATGCTGCCCGACCCGCAGGCTTAACTTAATCTAGCCCCATAGCTGGAGCAAGCATTGCGGTGAAATGGAAGGTTACTTCCACGGCCATAGAGCTTGCTACGGCCGTGGCTCTGTGCACTCGAGCTTGGCTTGTACAATGACTGATGGAGAGTGGCTCAAAATTGGCAGATACGTGTCTTGATGAATCAGGGACACAATGTTTTATGCTCACTTCTAGGAATCTGGTCCGTCTCAATTCTCACATCAAAACATAAAAGGTTATCACGCGTCTTAAATGTTTTAATGCAAATATAATATTTTTGCAGGAAACTCATTGGAGGGACATGGATGACCTTACATTAAGTGCTGGTAGGAGACTGTATCCTGCCTCCGTACAGCACCAAAACTAGGGGGGCGCTATAGTGATTTCTAAGCGGTTGCAATGTGCAGACTTGGATAAGATTGTGGATCCAGCTGGCTGCTACTTACTAGTTCATATCCAAATAAATGATACTAAATTCACTTTTCTTAACATCTATGCCCCTAACAGGATTTTATTCAGGACGTCTCCCAGCTGATATTGCAAAATGATACACCTAACTTAATAATTGGAGGGGACTTTAACTCTGTTGCAGACCCAAAACTTGACAGGTCCCAGTTACCTCTAAACGCGCCCTGTTGAACTCGGATACATTTCAAACTTATTGCGTTGTGCTGGATGGTCGACCCTTGGCATTTACTGAATCGTACTACTTTTACTCTAATGTTCATAGATCCTTTTCGAGGATCGGTTATCTTCTCGTGGTGAATACTTTAATACCACTGGTCCGCAACGCGAATATATTGGGTATTGTAATTTCGGACCACGCAATGATATTGATTTCAGTTCAGATACCTTTTGCTGGTTGGAGAACCCGACATTGAAGGTTTCTTCATATCTGTATAACTCTGACCATTTTCGGCAATATATCAAGCATAAATGGGCAGAATACTTGATGATAACATTGAATATTGGGATGACACCAAATTATTCTGGGAAACTTTGAAGGCGGTTATGAGGAGACACATTATTGCGTATGTGGCTAATCATAATAAATGTATAAGTGAAAGATATGAGGCCCTCCGCAAACCATGGTTGACAACACTTATGGCAGTTATGCGGCTGCTCTAACAGAGGTTAATCTCATGGCGCACAAGAAAGCACAAAAACTGCTTGAATGATTTATTCACTTTCAGGCCAAATTGCAGATGGATTTCAGCAAGAATAAAATTATCTGCTGGGGCAATAAAGTCAGTCGACTCCTGTCCCAATATGGCCAAATTTCAGAATCGTAGAGGTCACAAAGTTGCCCATAAGTCGACATGTTCTTTCATACCTATTAATCACTCAGAGAAAATAGTTGAGGCTTTTCAATCATATTACTCAATATTATATATGGGAACCCCACCCAATGCTGCGCTTATGTCTAAACTTTTGAAAAGCATATCTCCCTTCTTTAACAGTGGTTCAATGGAATTGTTAATGGGAGATATTACTACCCAAGAAATAAATTCTGCAATAGCGAATATGAAATTGTGTAAAGCCCCGGGCTCAGGTGGCTATACTGTGGAAAACTTTAAGTGGTAGCAGATGGAAGCAGTCCCCACATTCTTGGAGCTATTACACAAATTGCACAGAGAACGCCCACTATACCCATCATTTAATACAGCACATACAGTGCTTATTCCCAAACCAGGCAAGGACCCTCAGCTTGAAAGTTTGTATCGCCCCAATACTCATCTTAATCTAGACTTTGAGCTGCTGGGAAAAATAATGGCCAGTAGATTACAAGCTTTCCTTTCTTCTCTGTTGACAGAGCTTCAACTGTGGTTTGCATCGGGCTGGACTTGGTCAAGCATATAAAATCAGCAATCTCTTCCGTTGGAGCGTTTGCTTCCCACTCTACTTCCAATATGCTCCTCAGTTTGGACGCTCAGAATAAATTTACCCAATGTTGCCCTTTCTAACCAAACTGCCCATGTGCAATACTTGAGAGACTGGTTACATAACACTGAAATCTATACTTGCACCTCAATCGATGCAAGTTTTCTTCCTGAGCTCAACCTGTTGGCATTCCTCCACCTCCATGATCAGGAATTACTTGATCACGTACTCCATAACCCTAGACTTATTGTTAAGGCTCCCAGTACGAATGCGACATAAAGTATTGATAGTTACTGCAAATGGAGTATCTATTTTGAACATCCCTCACCCATCCTGCAACACACACCTCTGTCCACATTGCCCCTTCATTACTTCACTCACCTCTAGTGAACACTCATGAACTGTTTTCCTATTTAAATTCAATAACTTTAACAGCCACACCCTGCTGCCAGAAACTAAAAAACACACATCTTACAATCCTCTTTCCTACTTTTCTTCCTCCCTGCTTCTATTAGCTGGTGATATATCACCTAATCCAGGTCCCCCTCAATTCTCCCACACGCATATATCTGAACACTACAGAAATCCAGCAAACCTCAACGCATCACCTGTCTCCCCTCTCTTCCAAAGTCCTTTAAATGTGCCCTTTGGAATGCACGTTCTGCTTGTAACAAACTTACCTCCATTCATGATCTCTTCCTCTCAAACAACCTCAACCTTCTAGCATTAACAGAAACATGGCTCACGCAATCAGACACTGCTTCACTTTCAGCCCTTTCACATGGTGGTCTCCATTTCACCCACACCCCTAGACCAGGAGGCAGACAATGAGGGGGGGTTGGACTACTTCTTTCCCCACAGTGCACATTCACAGTTCTACCAAATGTCCCATCACTCACGTTCACATCTTTTGAAGTACATGCTGTGAGGATTTTTAACCCATTCTCTATGTGTGTTGCTGTCATCTATCACCCCCCTGGTCCACACTAACAATTTTTTGAACACTTCTCTGCATGGCTCCCTCACTTCTTATCTACTGACATTCCCACCATCATCATGGGTTATTTCAACATCCCTATTTCTAATCAACATTCCAATGCTGCTTCCAAACTACTCTCTCTAACATCCTCACTTGACATCTCCCAGTGGATTGAATCTGCTACTCATCAGGATGGCCACTGTCTTAATCTTGTTTTCTCTAGACTATGCTCAGTTTCTCATTTCCTTAACACTCCTTTCCCCCTCTCGGATCATCACCCTATTAGCTACTCGCTCACCCCCAGTTCTTTACTCTCCCTAGTGTCAAACTCTTCCAAGTCTCCTCACAACCGCAGGAATTTCAACTCTATTGATTTTCAACAGTTTTCCACCTCTCTCCAAAACCTTCTCTCCCCAATTTCTACAATCTCCTCCCCTGATCAGGCAGTACCCCATTTTCATCAATCCCTAGCAACTGTCCTGGATCAAGTGGCTCCAGCAATACTGCATACTTTACGTAGAATTTGTTGCCAACCGTGGCACACTACAGTAGCACGAACTCTACAAAAACTTTCCAGAACGTCACTGGTGTAAATCTTGTACCTCTAATGATTTCATCACATATACTTATATCTACCACTCCTATAGAAATGCTCTGGACACTGCTAAACAAGCATATTTCCAATCTCTCATCTATGCTCAGGCTTCTAACCCCAAATGCCTCTTTAACACATTTAAATATCTTCTGAATCCTCCTGCCCCAAATCCTCCAACTACCATCAGTGCGCAGGATCTTGCTTCCTTATTCAAGGACAAAATTGATAAGTTGACTTGAAATGATATCATCTCCCTTGACAAGCAATCAGTTCAATTCCTTTGTAGTACCCTCTGACACTCTCTCTTCATTTGATCCCACAAATGAAGAGGAAGTTTCTACTCTCTTCTCATCTTCCTACTCTACCTCCTGTCCTCTTGATCCCATTCCCTCACAAATTGGTATGTCCCTGTCTCCTGTGCTCATTCCCCCTCTAACTAAAATCTGTAATCTATCTCTTTCTACTGGTATTTTTCCATCACTATTCAAGCATGTAGTGATTACTCCCATTTTAAAAAAACAGAATTCTGACCCTAAATTTCGTAAATTACCGCCCCATCGCCCAGCTCCCATGCCTCTCCAAGGTTCTCGAGAGAATTGCCTACACTTGCCTCACACACTTTCTTACAGCAAACAACTTATTGGATCCTCTTCAGTCAGACTTTCGCTCTCAACCCCTTTATCAGTTGGAGTACCACAAGGCTCAGTCCTAGGTCCTCTGCTATTCTCTATCTACACCACTTCTGTTGGAAAACTAATAAGCTCCTTTGGATTTTAGTATCATCTCTATGCGGATGATACACAAATCTATCTATCCTCTTCTGATCTTTCACCATATGTGTTGTCTCGCGTTACTGACTGTCTTTCTGTCATTTCATCTTGGAGGTCTTCTCGCCAACTCAAACTCAATCTTTCAAAAACTGAATTAATAATATTCCCACCCAAAAACAGAAGCTTCCTGCCTGACATTTCTATTTCTGTTGATAACATGACCATAAATCCCACCCCGCAAGCTCGTTGCCTAGGTGTAATCCTTGATTTACAACTGTCGTTTATTCCCCACATCAACTCTATATCTAAAGCATGTTACATACACCTAAAGAACATTTCCAGAATACGCACATATCTGACACGAGACACCGCAAAAACATTAATTCATGCACTCATCATCTCCCGCATCGACTATTGCAATTCCCTCCTTACTGGTCTTCCCAAAGTCAGACTTGAACCCCTACAATCTATTTTGCACGCAGCGGCTAGATTGATTTTCTTTGCAAACCGTTATTCCTCTGCTGAGCCTCTCTGTCAGTCTCTACATTGGCTGCCTGTATTTCAACGAATCCAATATAAAATTCTTCTACTAACATATAAGGCCATCAACAAAATTGCACCGACATACATTTCCTCACTTTTCTCAAACTATTTCCCAACTCGACACCTCCGTTCTGCACAAGATCTACGTCTCTCTTCCACTCTCATCACATCCTCCCATTCTCGGTTACAGGATGTTTTCCGGGCTGCACCCACTTTGTGGAATTCCCTCCCTCGCACAGTAAGACTTTCCTCTAGTCTTTAAACCTTCAAGCGTTCACTGAAAACCCAGGTCAAGGTCTTCAGACAAGGTTATGATATTCTTCTACACTGCTAATGCAAGACAACAACCCTCTGACCAACATTGTCACACACACAGCCCACTCAATACTTTTACCTTTGCATTCTAGCTGGTCCATTGTGTAATATGATGTAGCACATGCCCTTGTGTTTCAAACTCCCATTGTGCTATAGATTTTAAGCTTGCGAGCAGGGTTCTCTTACCTCTCTGTCTGTATGTATTTACCCAGTATTGTCTTATTAATGTTTGTTCCCAATTGTAAAGCGCTACAGAATTTGGTGGCGCTATATATATAAATGTTGATGATGATGATGAGGTCACACAAGTAATATCAAAATGCAGTCAATGTTAATATAGGTATCACAAGTCCATAGATACAACACGTAATGCTGGTGAGATGTATTACACAACTCAGAGTCAGACAGGCAGTGGTTACTGCAGAATAGTCTGGCACTAGTCTGATAGAGAGGTTAACTCACGCTAGGAGTTAGTGAGCAACCAGAATGTATTTGGCAGA
Organism: Mixophyes fleayi; assembly: GCF_038048845.1. Lineage (NCBI taxonomy): Eukaryota > Metazoa > Chordata > Amphibia > Anura > Limnodynastidae > Mixophyes > Mixophyes fleayi. The sequence continues at coordinate 317,442,448 of NC_134402.1, forward strand.
ATCAGGTCCCGATACAAAGGCACACTGGATCAAACAGCAACTAAAGACTTAGTAGTAATGCTGGTATCCAGGTATAGCAGAGAGAGTGCAGGTACTACAAGACTGACTTTACCTGGTTTAATCACTGGAGCAGGAGACTGGTGTCCAGGTATTAGATGGAGTGCATGTACAAGAAGACACTAAATATCAGACACAAATGGTGAAGTGCAGATGCAGTTTACCAGTTTTTGCCAGGTGACAGGAGGCACCAAATGATCCACAGGAGAATCGGACAAAGGAGGGTCAGCAAGCCACTGGTCAGATCCAAGAGATTCACAATGATACCTGGGAGTAAGCAGGAACAAGGTCAAATGAAGCTGGGGACTTGAGTCACATGCAAAAGTGCAAAACGTTGAATTGATGATTGAAATCAATTGATGAACTGCAAGGAGCAATGTTTGGGGCGGGTAACTAAGGCAGTGGAACAGGTGCAGGTGATGATCAGGAAAGGAGGTTAACTCCTGCAGGTGAGGTGGAATGTCCAATGGCAAAACAGCAGAACCTCTGGTAGCATAGGTCTCTGCTGGAAAGCCTATGACCTATGCTCAAGCATTAGACACACATACTGTGGTTAAACCCTATAATATGGCTTTTTTGTAGTGCCTACATTATATTAGTACAATGCTGCATAAATTCTCCACGCTTGACTGGGACAATCCACTTGATGCTGTCCTTTCTTCACCAGCTCCAAAACATAAAAACCTTTCACGTCACTACATCCTTTTACTTTTATAGCTTGACTATACTAAATCTAAAATAGGACTGTCCCAATGGATAGAATGCATTCCCCAATTATCAACTGCAATCCTCTTATAGGCACTGGCAGAATCGATCAAAACCCTTCCAACAATGTTCTATGTAGCATAAGCTTTAAATATCTATCACAGGGCTTATCTCTTGCAGTTTTCATATTGGTTTGACTAATAACCATCTTTGTTAAAAGTGTGGCTCCCTAGGGCAGACTTGATGCACTGCCTAAGGAAATGTCCCTATAATTTGGTGGTTCTGAACCCAGGTCTGGAGATTCTCTAATGACCATTTGGTAAACTTTGCACCACTCTCCCCTGAATGGGCAATCTTTGGGATCCTCCTCAGGGAGTGTAACGTGCAGACGGGTTGTAAGAAACTCTGGCACGCAATCTGGGCTGCTGCCAGGAAGGGCGTACTCCAGGTCTGGGTCCAGTATGCTCCGCATTCTTTCTCATTGTTTAGGGAAAAGCTGTATTATATATTTTATATGGATTGGATCAATACTTCACTGCAGAATGATTCCAGAGTGAAATTGTTCTTTGATACCTGGGAGAGTTTTATTGCTGTCCCCCCTGACACTCTCAAAGCATAACTTTGGAAGTGTTTCCACCATATGACATGATACAAGATTTGGGTATGTGTTGATACCCTTCTTGGCCCTCTGCCAGTCCCTTCTCCAACATCCCCTCCACCTCCTCTGCCTCCATAGGCCTGTTCTCAGCTAACTCCTCCTCTTCTTGTTGAACTTGAGCAGCATCGACCTCATTGCTTTATTTTCCTGTGAAACACACAAACAAAATAGTTGATGTGAAATCAATAATATTTTTGGTTTTTATATGATCAAGATATAATGGACTGTTATAATACAATCCACATATGGTGCATGTTATTTTATGTTTCTTGTAAAGTACATTATATTAAGCCTGCAAATCATTTTCACAATTAACATTCCTCACAATATTATTTGTATTTGGGGGTAGGGGATCTACTATAGTGCCTGCAGTGAAGGACAAACACACACAAACTTCTTACCTTCATCACATTTGGGCCACTTACCGAACGTGTCAATTCCTAAAACGTTTCAGTCTAGGGAAAAACCACAATAAAATACAGCAGATGGATCTTCAGAATGGATAGTGTCACACCTAGAGGTATGAACGAGTCTATTAACTATGCATCTTTCCTGGAATAAAGATCTTATTTAATTTAAATCTATATACCTCAACATTCATGAACAGACTCATGAAAAAAAGTTTAAGATAACACATCACAAATTTTGTGTAATTTTGAAAACAGTGAGATAAAGTCACAATGACACTAAGATATTTACCAAATTGAGATTGTAGATGGACCTCAATATTAGGTTTACTTTAGGAAGATTAGGAGGGGGGTTTCCCCTTTGAGGAAATGTTTCTGAAAAATTAATAGTTAAAAATAAAAATGAGTTAATATAAAAGAAAGGAGTGATAAGAAAATTATATTTATTTATAAAGTATAAAAAAAAGAGATAAAAAGAATAAAAGTATAAAAGAAAAGTGAACGAGAAAAAAGAGATAAAGGACACAGAAGATGACATATAATATAATTAGGAGCACTACCTTTAAACAGCACAGGATAAAATATTAAAAATTAGTAATGATATCACAGAACAATTAAGTAGGTAGATTTAATAATATGACAAATATTATATTCTAAATAAAAATATGTTACATATAAGTAAAGGTGACAGGTATATATGTATGATAGATACAATATAACTGATAGAAAAATGGGTGACTACATATTATGTTTATACTGTAAATTATACATTAATTTATTGTTTTAGATTAAGAGATCACTCTCAATAAGACACTAAGGGGGTCAGTATCACTTTTTAACATAGGTAATATTATATATAAGTGCAATCAATATCCCCTTGTGAGATTAGAATAATAATAAAAGTAATACTTATATTTAATATGATGAATTCTCTTAGAACAGAGACATTCTTCTCAATTGATGTACCCTCCAATTAGGGTCACATAGGAAAGCACAGAATCATAATAGTGAAATATTGTATAAACAAAGCATTCAGAAAGGATATTCCAAAGTTATTTAAATTCAAAGGTTCCTTATTGTGCAGATGGTTAAACAAATTGACTTCAATCAGTGAAGGGTCATTCCAAACGTAGTGCACCCTTATGTCAGTCTACTCACAAGAGCATGTTTGGTATAGATGCCTCACATTCAGATCTGTAAAATCATTTCTTTCTCTTCTTTCTAAAGTTAAATCGTCTGAGGTCCCTCCATCAAGTGTATATATAAAACCAAAACAGAATGGGGCATCTATTATAATAATCTATAGAATAACTTCTAAATACTACCAGTTTCAAAACAAATTTAAAACATTTTATTTTGGAAGGCATACAATTAATTTTAAGCAATAATTATTTTTATTTTAATGAAGATTATTACATGCAGAGGATCGGCACAACTATGGGTACCAGGTTCTCCTTGAGCTACTTATTCATGGCCTATTGGTACATTATTTCATAAACCATGTAAGGCGACATCGGGGCGGGCCTGGTATCCTATCTTCAATATATAAATGACAACCTTTTTATCTGGCGTGGAGGAGAAAAATCCCTCAACCAGTTTTGTACTTACCTTAATGACAATACCTGAAATATTATTCTTTCTTTTAATATAAGCAAAATATCAGTCAATTTTTTAGATCTTGACATTTAGAATAATAATGGGGAAATACAAACGAAATGTTACAGAAAACGACCAGATTGTAATACTTATAACCTAAAGAACAGTGAACACACATAACTACAGAACAGGCTGTTCTCCATGATCAAATGGATAAAATGAAACTCAATTTTACAAAGAAAGGCTATAATGAGGACCTCCTTAATCAAGGCAAACAAAGAGCGCTGAAAAAGGCAACAATGATTAATGAGAAAAAAGATCAGAACGATAAATACATAAAAAGTACGATGCAGCATTTATAACAAGGTGTCACACGCCGCTCCCATAGATAGGTGCCGGCATTGTGACTTTCCTCTAGAAACAGGGATTGAGTCTACTCCTGCTTCTAAGACACTACTTTTACTCAGGTGTTCCTTGCTGCCTAATTTTGGACCTCCTCCCGATTCTCATTGGTTCTGGAGTATTATTTAAACTATCCATGGTCCTTGGCTCATTGCCTGTTCTTCGTGTTACTCAGTCTGCATTAGGTCCTGGCTGCCATTACCTGACTTCTCGTTTATCCTCTGCTGAACTTCTCGTTGCTGTTACCTGCTTGCTGAACTTCTCGCTGCTGTTCCCTGCTCGCTGAACTACTGCTGTCTGTTGTCAAGGGTGCCTGTTACTTATAATTCCACATTGGTCTCATCTGAAAATCTTCGCTGCTGTCAAACCTGCACGCTGAACTGCCACTGTGAGTTGATTGCTGCACCAGTGGCTACTCCAGCACACCTGCCGTTTATACTTCCATGCTGGGTTCAATTGAGACTCCTCTTGGTAGTTCATCTGCTCGCTGAACTAATACTGTCTGCTGCCAAGGGTGCCTGTTACTTGTAGCTCCACGCTGGTCTCATCTGAGAATCCTCGCTGCTGTCAAACCTGCACACTGAACTACCACTGTGAGTTGATTGCTGCACCTGTGGCTACTCCTGCACACTTGCCGTTTGTACTTCCATGCTGGGTTCAATTGAGACTCTTCTTCAATGTTCATCTGCACGCTGAACTATTACTGTCTGCTGCCAAGGGTGCCTGTTACCTGTAGTTCTATGCTGGGCCCATCGGATATTCTCATCCGCTGTTATCTGCACGCTGAAGTTCTTCTGCGAGTTGTCTGCTGCATCCATGGCTAATTCTACGACTCAAGTTCCTATGTCTACTCGGCTGATCCTACAGCGCTATTGATTCATTGATAATTCTATTACTGAGGTTACCTGTCATCAGTAGTTCTACACACGGCTTCGATCCTCCTCATTCCCCGCTACTTCTAGGTAACGAACTGTCTGGCGTCCTTTATGTTTATCTTCATCATCTGGGACTGCTACTTGTAGAACCAACAAGTTCAACATTTATTGTTTTCCATCCTGAGAATTACCGTGATACCTGTAACCCACCTGCTACGTAGAATCACCTCTGTCTTCAGATCAGCAGTTCTACATTTTAATTTTTTTGGGACTATTGCTGTACCAGTGATTCACATTTATCTGCCGTGTGTTACATTATTGGATCTACATATTCTCCGTTTATCATCTCTATGTTTGAACTATTGTTTTACTCATCCCATGCAGTTGTCAAAAGTTACCAACTATGAAGTAGCATGATGTGATCTGCATTCTGCCTGTAGTCCAATTGCCGTGTGTTTAGTATCTGCCAATATATATATATTATTAGTTTCTTTGTACCATCAGTCAATACATTGTTCTGCAGCACTACTACTATCTCCAGTGTTTTATTACTGTTATTACTTAAGTTTATGAGCCATGAACTTTATCCTGTGAACAGTAATATCCCCTGGTTCATTGTGTGTTGCCTCCACTATCCTCTGTTAGTTCTTGCCTGGGAGACCGCGACCTGCAGAATAGGAGCAGCAGAGTCCATATCCCCTTGCGGGGATCCCTGGTGAATACCTCCTACCCGTTAGACTGCGCACTCCTGGGCAAGTTCTATAGACAGAGGCAAGGGATCTACAAAACCATTCAGAGTCGTGACAGTAAGAACAGGCCTCAATGTCTGATCCCCCGGTGGAGCCTTCCACAAAGGATATGCTACAGCATCTTGTTGCTCGAGTTGAACAGCAGGACAATACACAGCGCCAGTTGCTACAATGTCTTCAAGCACTTGCTGGTCGTCTGGACACGTTTCAAGCAACCAGCAGTGGCAGTTTCTCCTCCTGAGCAAATGTCGGGACATAAGGCCTCCCTTGTGACTTCCTCAACGCTCAGGTTACCTACTCCAACCAAGTTTGATGGGGACCCTAAATTTTGTTGTGGCTTTCTCAATCAGTGTTCAATTCAGTTTGAACTTCAACCCCAGAATTTTCCTACTGATAGGTCTAAAGTCGCATATCTGATCTCCTTACTAAATGGCCAAGCCTTAGCCTGGGCTTCCCCACTGTGGGAGAGGGATGATCCGCTCTGATTATACGTCCTTTCTGTTGACTTTCCGTCAGATTTTTAATGAACCTGGTCGACTCTCCTGTGCCTCGACGGCTATACTCCGTTTACGTCAAGGGAATCATTCAGTGCCTCAATATGTCATTGAATTCCACACACTATCCTCTAAATTTGTCTTGGAACAATGAAGCATTGGTGGCTGCTTTCTGGCAGGGATTATCTGACCGCATTAAAGGTGCTTTAGCCTCTCATGAACTTCCTACTACATTGGATGCCATTATATCATTGTGCAATAAAGTGGACTTACGCTTCAGAGAGAGAACAGTGGAGAAGGAGGTAGCTCGTCGCTTAATCCATAAGCCAGTTCCACATCCTGTGTCATATTTTTCCACAGTTGATGAACCTATGCAAATTGGGAAATCTCGGCTGACTCCAGAGGAACGTGACAGGATGTATCTATTGTGGTGACTCTGGTCACTTCCTAAATTCCTGTCACAAGAGACCGGGAAACGCCAAACCCTAATCTGTTCCGGGGAGGTCAGATTGGGGCTTAGGAAAACCTTCCGTTCTACTGCTTGTATTCTTCCTGTTTCCCTCTTGTATAATTCAGTAGGACACACTACCCAAGCTTTAATAGACTCTGGTGCGGCTGGGAACTTTATTTCGCAGAGCTTAGTTGACAAATGGTTAATTCCATCTGTTCCTTTGGAAACCCCTGTTGTCATCACAGCCATTGATGGATCTCAGCTTTCCCATGGTGTAATTCGTACTCGGACTAAGTCTCTTCTTCTTCGTATTGGTGTTTTGCATTCTGAAAGTATCTCCTTCCTAATTCTGCTGTGTACTACCTCTCCGGTTATCCTGGGTCTTTCATGGCTTCAACTTCACTCTCCACAACTAGACTGGAATACTTCTGAGATCTTGTCCTGGGGTTCTCATTGCCATTCGGGATGCTTAACCAAGGTGAAACCACTTCATTCTTCTAAAGTTACTATATTCTCGGAACCTTCTATGTTACCTCCTCAATATCAATCATTTGCTGATGTGTTTGATAAAGTTCGTGCAGAGACCCTTCCACCTCATCGTCCAAGGGATTGTCCCATAGAATTGTTACCTGAAAAAATTCCACCTAGAGGTCGAGTCTATCCTCTCTCTCCACCAGAGACTGAAGCCATGTTAAGGAAAACCTCCAAAGAGGCTTTATTAGACCATCTGTCTCCCCGGACCTCAGGGGAGCTTATAATTTAATTCGTATTTGGTCTGGAGATGAGTGGAAAACCGCTTTTAATACACGCGATGGTCATTACAAATATTTGGTGATGCCGCTTGGACTTTGTAATGCCCCAGCAGTTTTTCAAAGCTTTATTAATGAGATATTTCGGGATCTTCTTTATTCTTATGTTGTTGTTATCTGGACGATATTCTCATTTTTTGAAAAACCCTGGACACCCATAGAGAACATGTGGCTGAATTACTATCTAGACTCCGCAGGAATCATCTCTACTGCAAACTGGAGAAATGTTCCTTTGAAGCAGCTTCCATGCCCTTTTTAGGTTTTATAACTCCGGTTCAGGTCTTCAAATGGACCCAAAGAAGTTTCAGGCCATTCTAAACTGACCACTTCCAACTACTCCCAAGACCATTCAACGTTTTTTAGGTTTTGCTAATTATTACCGACAGTTTATTTTAAATTATTCCAGCATTGTGGCTCCTATTACAGCTCTGACCAAAAAGGGGGCTAATCCAAAAAAATGGCCGGTAGAGGCCTTGTGGGCTTTTTCCTATCTCAAGAAGGCCTTTTATTCAGCACCCATTTTTCAACAACCAAATCTCTCTCAACCTTTTTTCTTGGAAGTAGACGCATCAGCACACTACAGTAGCACGAACTCTACAAAAACTTTCTCGTAAAGCAGAACGTCACTAGCGCAAATCTTGTACCTCTAATGATTTTATCACATATACTGATATCTACCACTCCTATAGAAATGCTCTGGACACTGCTAAACAAACCTACTTCCAATCTCTCATCTATGCTCAGGTTTCTAACCCCAAATATCTCTTTAACACATTTAAATCTCTTCTGAATCCTCCTGCCCCAAATCCTCCAACTACCATCAGTGCACAGGATCTTGTTTCCTATTTCAAGGACAACATTGATAAGATCAGACTTGAAATGATATCATCTCCCTTGACAAGCAATCAGTTAAATTCCTTTGTAGTACCCTCTGACACTGTCTCTTCATTTGATCCAACAAATGAAGAGGAAGTTTCTACTCTCTTCTCATCTTCCTACTCTACCTCCTGTCCTCTTGATCCCATTTCCTCACAAATTGGTATGTCCCTGTCTCCTGTGCTCATTCCCCCTCTAACTATAATCTGTAATCTATCTCTTTCTACTGGTGATGTAATGGAGTGATTACTCCCATTTTAAAAAAACAGAATTCTGACCCTAACTCTCTCGTAATTACCGCCCCATCGCTCAGCTCCCATGCCCCTCCAAGGTTCTCGAGAGAATTGCCTACACTTGCCTCACACACTTTCTTACAGCAAACAACCTATTGGATCCTCTTCAGTCAGGCTTTCGCTCTCAACCCTCCACAGAGTTTGCACTGACCAAGGTTGTCAATAATTTGATCACAGCAAAAAATAATAACCATTACTCTCTTCTAATTCTCCTGGCTCTCTCTGCTGCATTTGACACTGTTGACCACTCTCTCCTCATACAAACGCTACAATCCCTAGGTCTTGAAGGCACTATCCTGGTTCTCATCCTACCTATCTAATCGCTCTTTCAGTGTTAAATTCTCTGGATCCACCTCTGCTCCGCTTCCTTTATCAGTTGGAGTACCACAAGGCTCAGTCCGAGGTCCTCTGCTTTTCTCTATCTACACCACTTCTCTTGGAAAACTAATAAGCTCCTTTGGATTTCAGTATCATCTCTATGCGGATAATACACAAATCTATCTATCCTCTCCTGATCTTTCACCATCTGTGTTGTCTCGAGTTACTGACTGTCTTTCTGTCATTTCATCTTGGATGTCTTCTCGCCAACTCAAACTCAATCTATCAAAAACTGAATTAATAATATTCCCACCCAAAAACAGAAGCTTCCTGCCTGACATTTCTATTTCTGTTGATAACATGACCATAAATTCCACCCCGCATGCTCGTTGCCTAGGTGTAATCCTTGATTCACAACTGTCGTTTATTCCCCACATCAACCCTATATCTAAATCATGTTACATACACCTAAGAACATTTCCAGAATATGCACATATCTGACACAAGACACCGCAAAAACATTAATTCATGCACTCATCATCTCCCGCATCGACTATTGCAATTCCCTCCTTACTGGTCTTCCCAAAGTCAGACTTGAACACCTACAATCTATTTTGCATGCAGCGGCTAGATTGATTTTCCTTACAAACCGTTCTTCCTCTGCTGGGCCACTCTGTCAGTCTCTACATTGTTTGCCTGCTTTTCAACGAATCCAATATAAAATTCTTCTATTACCATACAAAGCCTTCAACAATATTTCACCGACATACATCTCCTCACTTGTCTAAAAATATCTCCCAACTCGACACCTCCGTTCTGCTCAAGACCTGCGTCTCTTTTCTACTCTCATCACATCCTCCCATTCCAGGTTACAGGACTTCTTTCGGGCTACACCCACTTTGTGGAATTCCCTTCCTCGCACAGTAAGACTTTCCTCTAGTCTTCAAACCTTCAAGCATTCTCTAAAAACCCACCTCTTCAGACAAGCTTATGATATCCCTCAACTAGAATCTTAATCTCCCTAGGTTACCCTATTACCACCCTCTACACAGCTAACACAAGACAACAACCCTCTGACCAACATCGCTGTGTGACAGATCACACAGCCAACTCAATACATTTTACCTTTGCATTCTAGCTGGTCTAATGTGCAATATGATGTAGCACGTGGTCTTGTGTTTCAAACTCCCATTATCCCATAGATTATAAGCTTGCGAGCAGGGTTCTCTTACCTCTCTGACTGTATGTTTTTCCCAGTATTGTTTTTTTAATGTTTGTTCCCAATTGTAAAGCGCTACAGAATTTGCTGGCACTATATTAATAAATGTTGATGATGATGATACCATGACTTCAGAAAGTAGCATGAAGGCTTTAGTGTAGAAGTTCATGGGGGGGGCAAAACACAGCCTTTGCCCAACCAGCAAAAATCATGGGGTGTTAACTGCCCCCTCTGCCCCCATCCCTTTTACCGGTTCCTATGCCCCTGGCCACTTTCTACAGCCTATGATTTCTGCAAGTGAATGGGGTTGGTAAAGGGCAGTCAATCAGTAAGTGCATGCCAAACTCGAGTGCAAGCAGCCATGGCCGATTCAAGCTCTGGGCATCTCAAAGTTACTTGTTTTTCTACTATATCTCTTGCTCTGGCTCCTGATTACTAGTGATGTATGGCATAACAGGTGTTTGAAATCAGGAGCAACTGTAAAAATGTATGTTATGTTCAGTAGGCATGAAGAACATCCTAATAAATGTATTTTATGGGGGAAGGCTTTTGTCATTAATGGTAACAAGTACGATAAACGCTCAGAGTGTGGGAAGGATCTGATGTACAGGCTGCTGCCTTGAATGCTCACCAGAGGGGATGTCACCAATAGTTTGAGAAATTTGTGTGTTTATAGGAATAGGGTCTGGCGCTGCCTGGGTCCGCCTAAATAGGTATTTATATGAGTGAGAATAGTTGTTTCTATTGCTGTAATTAGACTCAGTGGCAGCTACAATGCAAAACTTGTTACAATCAATGATATAGCCTATATTGGCACAGTAGTCGAACACTGACTATATCTGCAATAGTGTGCTCCTATATTGAAAAAGTAGCTTATTTTTTGTCTGTGATGCCCGAGTATGTGCGGATGTTTTACAATTTTATTATGATAATTTAAAAGCATATGCAGAGATGAGTATTGCTGTTTTTTAATGCTAGTATCCTTTATACTGCATACATTAGCATTGCTATTTATTTATTTTTAATGTCAACATGCTTTATAGTGCAAACAAGGTGTTACTATTTTGTTTTCTGTTTTTTTGCACACACAGAACCTTATAAATGTACTGATTCTCATATGAAAGCTGTGCTAGCTGTAAGTTTTACTTGTAAAGTAATGTGTCAAAGGGACCCAAAAATCTTCAATGCATAAACTATTTTTTTTACATTTTAGGTTTACTTAATATGTAAGGCTTACAATAAATGTAAAAATTACCAAGTAAACCATTTTTGTTTCAAAACAGTGCACTTAGTGGAACAAACAGGAAAAATAATGAAAAACACAAACACAAGTGAAACACACAAAAATCATTTTGATTTGCACACTTGCTATCCCCTGGCTCAATATTCCCAGTTTGGGTGGATTGCAGCTGCCTCTGGGTCACCCAAGCAGGAAATGGAATAAGCACAGAAGCAGATTGCACAGCCTTTGGCTCTGCCTGCTCAGGCGCTTTGGGTGCAGCAGGGGTAACAAGGGTTGGTGTCATACCCCTCTGGTTCTCCAAATGACTAGCAACACACATTTTTTCAAAAGTAGTTTTAATTTATTTTAGGTGCTGGCATATATCATTCAATGTAGTTTGTAAATTGTTGATAGTCGAATGCATCTGGCTCATGAGTGAGATTCATAGGTTCACTCACAGGAGATTGAGCTGCAGTTATTGGGCTTTCCTGTGGCATCTTTTCAACATCCTCACCATCATGGCATTTTTCGGCACAGGGTTCATCTTCACCGTCGCTATCATCGCCATTAGTAATTTCACATGTTAAATATTTACTTTTTTACATTTGTGTATATGTGGGGTAACTTAGAGTAAAACAAACTTTTTTCCTTGATGTAAATTTTACATATGCATCTATTTAAATTAGTTAATCTCCAAGGGATAGTCACAGAACATACATAGTAAACTTGATCACAGGGCCTGATTATCCAATAGGCTGACTAGTCAGCAGCCTAGAGCGCTAGGGTTGAGTGGGGTTTGTTAAATTGTCATGACCCCTTTAAAAAGCCAAGAGGAGATTACTTTCCATAAACATTGTTGGGAGTAGGGGGGGGTGAAGATTTATTTCAAGTAATTTGAATAGTTACTTCATATATTGTGATATGATATTTACCTGAAAGGTATTTTTGTGTCACTTGGGGAGGACTCTCACCAGTGTCTATGTGTCCCACACTCTGCACCAGTTGCTCATCGATGCAGGTCAATGCTGTGCACACCAGAGGGTTCAGGCCAAGTATGCCATGGGACTACCACCTGCCCACCTTGGTTGTTTGCAGTTCTCCCTGATTTTGTCCTCATGTGCAGCTTAAAGTCCTGCCACCTGGGTCAAATGTTCAAATTTTAGAATGTTACTATGTATAGTGAAAAATAGTGAAAAATATTTACAAAATACTGGTGCTGCATGCATATGGTAATATATATGTATGTATGTGTATATATATATATATATATATATATATATATATATAGCAAGCATGTTAGGGGAACTGGTGCATCTCCTGGGGTAGATGGTAGTGTACAGCAGCAGAGAAGTCATACAAGACCGAGGTTTTGGTACAACTGGCCACAGCCAGTTTTACTGAGGAGTCAAAATAAAGAGAAATTCAAAATAAACACCTAGCTAAACTAACTAAACACTAGCTGTTCCTGAATGTCAAATTAAACAAAGGTATTAGAAGTTCCAGCACATTTAGTTCATTCATAACTGATGTCTGGTTATCTCCTATAGAGACCCTGCAGTCCCTTTCCCCAGGTAGAACAGAGACTGAGACTGATCTGACATCCATTTAAACACACCTTTCAAGTGCAACCATTAGTCCTTCTGCTGTCAGACTGAGAGATCTGAAGACCTGCACTGGGCCTTCTAAAATTGAGCCCACTGTTCTCTCTCCATTTACACCACAGGGACCTTTACCAGTTTCTCCTAAATCTAAATATACTGTTTGGGAACACCAGCAATCTACCTGGGGATTAAAAGCATATAAGACAGATAGCTTGTGACATATATACCTGCCATTTGCCACTATATCAGTACCTCTGTTACAATATATATATATATATATATATATATATATATATATATATATATATAATTAATGGAACCATTTAGGAACAACAGCAACTCAGTCACGAAGCAGAAGACCACATAAAATCACAGAGGAGGGTCTGTAACACCTCAGGCGAACAGGACAGATGCACACAGATAAACTTACCTTACAAACGATGGTCACCTCCTGTCCACTTCTAAGCCACCGCAGCCACTCTCCTCTCCCAGCAGACCAGCAATGAAACTCTGTCACCTCACTCCACTTCCCTCTACCGTCCCTGCTCTTCTGCTCCTCTCCGTCACCTGTTGACGACAGATACAACACAGCCTCCCGCTACTCTACCAGTGAGGCTTGTATGTACACGCACACAACTGCACTAACTAACAACAGGCGGTGCGACCCTAACAACTAACTAATGGCCAGGAACGCAACTTGACTATAAACTGTTAGGAACCCCTCCACCCGGCACAACACAACCCAGAGTCTACTCTGTCAATCAGGGGTTCACTGGAGCCCCTGATGGTGGGGACAGACTGGGCTGCAGACTGACAAAGGGTTGTGAAGTGTGTACCGGCTGGGGAGAACCCAAGCAAGTGGAGTGAGGTCCACGCAGAGGGCAAGGGTCGGCAGCAGGTTGCAAGTCCAGTAAACAAGCCGGGGTCAAGGGTCACAGGCAAACAGGAGAAAGGGTAGACAGGCCAAAGGTCAGGGTCACGGGATACGCAAGCAAAGTCCAAATCCAAGCCAATGGTCATACACGAGAGATCAGCAGAATTACAATACACAGGAACAGGAACAAGCAGGTCAGCAGACTGAGAAAGAAGCTATAACCGGCAATGAGGTAGCAAACCTCATTGCCCTAAATAGTGAGCACAGCCAATTAGAGCCTGGCTCTGATAGTTCCCAGCCCCCCTGCACCTAATTTCATTAGCCCGCAGGCTATTAACTTTACTGAGCGAATGCGCCCGGCTTCTCACTGCCGGGACGCAGCGCTGAAGCGTCCATCCGTTGCCCCGGCAATGGCCGGGTCATGGGCGGAAGTGACGTCCCGGTCGCCATAGCGACGGCTCGTAACATAAACTGGGTGTAGTGTACTCCCTAAGCCTCCTCCCTGTACTTTACGGGGAACACCAGCTGGTGTTCACGTTCTATGCCAGAGGGCTGATCCTAAACCCTCACCCAGGTTGTACAGAAAAGACTATCTTCTCCTATGGGGTCACTCACGGAATCCTAAGGACCAGTCACAAGTGGCATGAATGAGGCTCACTGGAGCAGCGCACCACCGGAGTGTCAACTGCCGCACGGAACCGCCAGTCATCACTACCGGAACTCGAAACGGCTGCCTTCACTCAAGCAGAACACTGTCTCAGTCCAGATCCACCAGAGAACCTGCCGGAACTGAGGACTGGAACATCCAAATAGAACCACGGGACACCCCTGGAACTCAAATGGGCTGTGCTGCACTGCCAGTGAGATACTCAATCACTGCCTCTGGAAACCAGCATAACCCCAGGGACCTACTGGACAAGTAGACTACTGTGTGTTCTTCCCTAGCTATGTGTATGCTCTTAACTACACCTTGTCCCCACAGACACAGTTTAAACCAGGAAAGCAGTAAGTAACAAGAGCCTACCTTTAATGGGGCCCTGACGTCTTGCACCTGTAAAGAACACACACAGCACAACCAAAATACAATGCACAATACAGTATTTGCCGCACAGGCGGAATAAGACCCTGCTTCGGTATCTGGAAGGCTGTCACATAATACACACCTGCTATATAACCCGACGGTTTAGTATAGCACTAACAGGAGCCTTCTGCTCTACTGTTACCTAGAACTCTCACCTAGCGTACTCACCACACACTGGGACTGCACCAGGGCCGGATTAAGGGGGGGGGCTCAGGGGGCATGTGCCCCGGCCCCCCCCTCTTTCAGGGGGCCCCCCGGACCAGCTGTAGCTCTTTTTGCTGCCCCCAAATGTAAGTCTACAGGTGGCAGCACAGGGTTCCGTTTTTAAGTGCTCTGTCGGCACTATTAGCACAAGCATGCTTTTGCTTTTTTTTTTGAGTGTTCTGGGCTTCCTAAGCTGCGTGTAGATGACAGTGTGAGGAGGAGCATAAGGTAAGTTAATATCTGCTGTGTGTGTGTGACTTTCTGTCTGTGTGTGATTGTGTGTGTGTGACTGTGTGTGTCACTGTGTGTGTGTGTGTGTCACTGTGTCTGTCTGTGTTTCAGCCAGAGGAGGAGGTGATTATGAAAATGAAGGGGATAATTGTGGACAAGGAGAGGGGGTGATTTATGAACAAGGAGGGGGTGATTTATGAACAAGGAGAGGGGGATTTATGGACAAGGAGAGGGGGTGATTTATGGACAAGGAGAGGGGGTGATTTATGAACAAGGAGGGGGTGATTTATGGACAAGGACTGGGTGATTTATGGACAAGGAGAGGGGGTGATTTATGGACAAGGAGGGGGTGATTTATGGACAAGGAGGGGGTGATTTATGGACAAGGAGAGGGGGTGATTTATGGACAAGGAGAGGGGGTGATTTATGGACAAGGAGAGGGGGTGATTTATGGACAAGGAGGGGGTGATTTATGGACAAGCAGGAGGTGATTATACAAATAGAGGGGGTTGAGAGTGACAACCCAGGAAGGGAAACCAACGCTGATGAGAAGGGGGTTGAAGATGCTAAGTAGGTGGGGAATGAGGAGTGAGAGGGAAGATAGAGGATTAAGATGAAGAAGAGGATTGAGGAGTGGGATGTTGGGATATAAATGGAGAACAGAGAAGTACGATGTGCTCAGACCTAGATTTTCTATTTATAGTGGACCCTCTCTCCATGCCCCAGGGAAGTAACATTTCTAAAAGTGGGCATTATGGGAAAAATGACAAAATTATGGCCACTCATTCTGTTAGCTCTCCTAAACTGGACATACACTTACTTTATATGGAAACGTATAATGTAAAAAATGTAATATGCCTCCATGCTAGCTCTGTTGCCTTGCCACAAATTCAGGCCTGCTAGTGCTTAGCTGGACTAGGCTGTTAGGGATAACCAATATATACTCACATATAGTAAGGTTATTTTGTTAATTATTTGTGGAGTGATTGTGAGGTATTTAATGTGTGCTTGAGTTTGGGGAGAAGGAGTGCTATTTATTAAATGTGAATATGAATTATAAAATGTTGGCAATGGTTTTGAGAAATAGGTTTATTTATTACATGTAAATGCTATTCATTTATACCAGGCTGTTTGGTGGGGAGGGAAATAAGTTTATTAAATGTGTACGCTATTAATTTAATGTCGGGGCTGCTTGGGGAAAATAGTTCTATTATTAAAAGTGAATAGCATTAATTTAATTCCAAATTTGGGGCTGGTTGCAGGGAGGGAGGTCTAATTATTAAAGAGGGTGCTATTGATTTATTAACAGGACTGTTTGGGGACTCCTAAACTTTATGTACCTGTTTTTGTTTCAAAATAGGGCCCCGACATCCCAGAATCTACACAAGCAGCAACTGAGCTTAAGACACCAGCAGCCACAGGTGGTGAAAGTGACAACAGCAGGTAGGAGAGACCAGGACCATCTTCCAACTGTTCTCAATATGGTGGGACTGTCCAGAATTTGGGTGACTGTTTCACTTAGTCAGGATTTGGTCTGACTACAAGGACAGTTGGGACGTATGTCCTACTTCACACTGTTATGCTTGTGAAGGCAGAGTTGTGTGCATCTAACAGTAGTGCACATAGCATTGCCTGTTTATTTGATTAAAATGAATATCATATTCGACAATATGGGGCCCCCCTATCTTAAGTGCCCCGGGCCCCCCAGAACCTTAATCCAGCTCTGGACTGCACCCTACTCACTCAGGACTCTCGCGCCCTGAGTGAGTAGGGCATAAGGCCATGGTGTCGGGCATAAGGCTTACAGGGCCCTATGCCCTACATCATGGGCTCTTTGCCCATCTAACTACAGGGCATTGTGCCCTGGCTATGGGCCTTTTGCCCCCTCTCTGCCCTGGGCTCTGAGCCCACTAACGAGGTCCTTGTGCTCTTTACTATGGGCTTTATTGCCCTTGCCTAGGGCCTTGTGCCATGTTGCACTATGGGCACTAGCCCACTCACTAGACCTTGCAGCCTACCTAACTATGGGCTATAGGCTCTAGCCCACTAACTAGGACCTTGTGCCCTTTACAGCTAATGGGCTTAAAACCCCCTCACTACCTATATATGCGCCCAATTAACCCTGGGCCTTGTGCCCCTAACTGTGGCCATGGGCCTTGTGCCCAACAGTGCCCCGGGCCTTGTGCCCAACCAAACTGCTAAGTATACTTTTCTGCTCTGACAGGATACTTAGCTTGACCACGCCGTCTTCTTTTCTGGGTCTCCAGACCCTCCAGTCGGTGGTGCCTCTTCTCCTCTTCTGCGCGGCGTTTCCCGCAGCTCTATGGGCGGGGGTGCTCTTAACCCTTACAAGGGCTCCCCGCCAGAATCTTCCGCGATGTCTTCTGGTGGCAGGGTAGCTCTCTGCCCTGACAAGGGCACCCTGCCACCTCCGCAGATGTCTTCTTGCTTCTTTTTTCAAGACGTCCCTCGACGTCCTCTCTTCTCTCTGCTGGCGAACTTCTGGCAACATGGCGCCACCCGGAGTCTTAAATTAACCGCCGACACACCGTCATCCCTGGGCGTCGCCGCGAGCGCTCATTAGCTCGGCGCGGCGCCAATAATTTAAACGCCCGGTGTTGAGCCAGGATTGGCTCACTCATCCAGCCGCCAATTGGCCAGCAGGGGAAGGTGAGCCCTGATTGGCTCATCTTCCCTCTGCCAACAGGACCTGCAGAAAGAAAGAAAGAAATACTCCCCAGCACTGGATCGCAGGAACGGTAAGTATATTTCCTTTTCTTCCTTCGCCCTCTTCATGGGCACAGCAGCCAGGTCCATCTTCGCCCTCTTCATGGGCACAGCATCCGGATCCGCGGGACACATCACTACAGGTAAACGACTGCTAAGGCCCATGTTGCCAACGCTCTGCTGATTCCATAGCTGAAGAGGTCCGAACTTGCACTGGCAATAATGTAAGCATAAAAGTTGTGCGGTGGGAGCTTAATGGAATGGGTTTCCATGGCCGAGCAGCTGCATGCAAGCCTCACATCACCAAGACCAATGCCAAATGTCAGATGGAGTGGTGTAAAACACACCGACACTGGACTGTGGGCAGGGGAAAACGTGTTCTGTAGAGTGATGAATCACGCTTCTCTATTTGGCAGTCTGACATGCAAGTCTGTGTTTGGCGGATGCCGAGAGAAAACGTTACCTGCCTGACTACATTATGCCAATTGTGAAGTTTGGTGGAGGAGGGATAATGGTATAGGGCTTTTTTTCAGGGTTTGGGCTAGGCCCCTTATCTCCGCAAAATCTCCATGCTTCAGCATGCCAAGTCATTTTGGACAATGCTATGATTCCAACTTTGTGGCAACAGTTTGGGGAAGGCCCTTTCCTATTCCAACATGACTGTGCCCCAGTGAACAAAGCAAGGACTACAAAGACCTGGTTTGATGAGTTTGGTGTGGAAGAACTTAACTGGTCCACACAGAGCCCTGACCTCAACCCAATCGAACACCTTTGGGATGAACTGGAACGGAGATTGCAAGCCAGGCCTTCTTGTCTAGCATCAGTATCTGAACTCATAAACACTCTACAGAATGAATGGGCACAAATTTTCACAGAAACACTCCAACATCTTGTTGAAAGTCTTCCAAGAAGAGTGGAAGCTGTTATTGCTGCATATTAAAGTATATGTATTTTTAATACAGTGTTATTACAGTCCCTGTTGGTGTAATGGTAAAGCGTCCGAATACTTTTGTCCATATAGTGTAAATCCTTTCTTTTTCCAAGGATTATAAAATTAATTTTATTACCACTCATAGTCCAAACTGATAAGCTTTTTTTAAAGGTTCCTTGGAAATTAAAGCTTATAAAACGTGGATGGTTCCAAAGACTAATTTTACACAGATCATTCATCCAAACACTTGGCAAGTTCTTAACTTCCTGCAGCATGCCTATGTACAGCTAGACTGAAAGTGGTCTGTTGTAGTGTTGCTGAATTTTACATCTTTTGAATAACTTTTCAACATTTTGATCAAACTTTTTATTTTATTTTATTATAGTTGCGTTCGTTATACCTCTATGAAACAGTAACAGAGCATTATTTCCTATGGAGACCAGTGAGATGAGTATTTTTTTTCAAAGTCATTTCAAAATTAAGAGTACTACATGTTGGTACTTATTTAATATGGCACAGTGTTCAACAATTGGTTATAACTAATTAAAAAAAAAGGTAGCTTTTATTTTCCGGGCTTCAAATGACAGCTTTAATTGGATTAGTTGTTACAGCTGACATCACAATTGTGCATACTGCTTCATGTTATTAACTGTCTAAATAAATACCCTGCTCTCTGATTGTTTGTTTCTTAATGTAAAGAAAATGTGCTATAGATGCTAGTATTGTAGAAATACTTTACGCAAAGTTTGTTTGTTTTTTTGCTATTTTAGATTTTGTAGTTCTTGCCAATCTTATATTTCTGGAAAAGGGATACCTATTTCTCTGTGTCTTGTGTGAGGCAATTATTTTATGCACACGATCCTGACAGAGTCACATAGGGACTCGTACCAAATCAAATACACTAATTGTGCAGTATAAAAATATATTTGATTAATGATACACTCATGACACCTTAGAACCATTAGAAGAAAGCATGTTCTGGTATCACCCATCAATGAAGCTATGATGCTTTGTGGTTTATACCCTATAGATGCTACAGAAAGCTTTATTAACCAATGCTGTCACAGAAACAATAGTTTTCACCTGAAGCATTTCAAAGCACTTTGTGTCCAAGGTAACATGCCTTACCAGTATTGGAATCTCTGGATTTGTCATGCAAATACACTTGATAAAACATATCAATTTAGAATAAATAAAATAGACTCCTAAAATTATGAATTCTACTATAAAGAACCTCTGTCATTTACATTCCCATTGTCTTGGGTATAAGGCAGCTACTAATCCCTACCCATTGGTTTCTAGGATAAAAAAAAACCATCCAAGACCTGCAAAGTGGAGTTCCTTTGAAATAATAGGATTCCTTATTTGACTTAAGCCCATAAAAACATATACCCTGTTCAACAGATCAACACTTATTTCATTCTCTCTCAATAGGCACACACTGGGAAGTTTTTTTGTGGTATAACAATGTATATGAAAGGCTAATGCTGCTCCTCACCTTTATATGTGTGTGTTGGCAGTAAAGAGTTTAACAGAACAGATAACTGTACTAAAATGCATTTGATCTAACTAGATGTTTCTCTCTCTCTCCCCCCTCCTCACCTTTATAACACACCTCCGCACATCTACACCACACACACACTTCCACCATCTATACCACACACATCTCAGCACATCTACACCACACACACATGCACACCTCTGCACATCTACACCACAAACACACACAAACTTCCACCATCTACACCACACACACACACACACACACACACACAAACCTCCGCCATCTACACCACACACATCTCAGCACATCTACACCACATAGACACACACAAACACACACACAGCTTTGCACATCTACACCACACACACAAGCCTCCGCCATCTACACTACACACACAAACAAGCCTCCGCCATCTACACCACACACACACCTCTGCACATCTACACCACACACACACACACACACACGCAAGCCTCCGCCATCTACACTACACACACACACAAACTCTGCCATCTACACCACACACATCTCCGCACATCTACACCACACACATACATACCTCTGCATATCTACACCACACACACACACACACACACGCAAACACACACAAACCTCTACCATCTACACCACACACACACACACACCTCTGCACATCAACACCAAACACACACACCTCCACACATCTACACTAAACACACACACCTCTGCGCATCTACATCACAAACACACACACAAATCTCCGCCATCTACACCACGCACATCTCCGCACAACTACACCACACACATACATACCTCTGCACATCTACATCCCACACACACACACACCTCCACACATCTACACTAAACACACACACCCCTGCGCATCTACATCACAAACACACACACAAACCTCCACCATCTACACCACACAAACACACAAACACCCGCCATCTACACCATACACACACACACACATCTCTGCACATCAACACCACACACACCTCCACACATCTACACTCCAAATACACACACACCTCCGCACATCTACACCACACACACATGCACATTACCCCCACACTCAACTCTACAAATTTGGTAAAATCTTTGCAAATGACTATTCCTACTGATTTGATTTTCATCATTTCTTCGACTTCTCTCTTTTTGTTCATTTACATTTTTAGTGTGGCAGTTACCATTCATAACGAGCTTAGCCACTCCAAATTGACTCGATTTTCTATCCCTTCATTTGGTCCAACATGATATTACTCTTATTTTTTAATGCCATTTTGACTAGCTTTTAAGTAGTTCATAATAAACTGGTTAGTTATCAGCATACAGACATGACAGGTCTTACATGAATAACAACATTATTAGAACATTCCAGTAGAACAGAGTACATTTATGTAATACAGAGTGATAACACATTTAGAAACAGCACCACCTGCAGTCCCTCTAGTGTAGTCACTCAAATAACATTAAATATTTACTAGGGATGAGCGCGCTCGGATTTCTGAAATCCGAGCCCACCCGAACGTTGCGGATCCGAGTCGGATCCGAGACAGATCCGGGTATTGGCGCCAAATTCAAAAGTGAAACTGAGGCTCTGACTCATAATCCCGTTGTCGGATCTCGCGATACTCGGATCCTATAAATTCCCCGCTAGTCGCCGCCATCTTCACTCGGGCATTGATCAGGGTAGAGGGAGGGTGTGTTAGGTGGTCCTCTGTGCTGTTTAGTTCTGTGCTGTTTAGTTCTGTGCTGTTTAGTTCTGTGCTGTGCTGTGCTGTTTAGTGCTGTGCTGTGCTGTGCTGTGCTGTGCTGTGCTGTGCTGTGCTGTGCTGTGTTCTGCAGTATCAGTCCAGTGGTGCTGTGTGCTG